>NC_134957.1:8484848-8787878 GCF_965638725.1 Aptenodytes patagonicus
TTTTAACAAAGGAATCTTAGTTCTAGCTAGGTTAATAGCGCTATTCTTTTATACAACATATGAAATAAATTCATCTGAGTTGGTTTGAAAGATCCTAATACATGGTTTGTCAGGCAAGAAGCCATTGATTGCAGCATTAGAGATAATAAGCCCGTAGCTCAAGGCTCTATAATAATTCTTCAGTGGATGTTTAACCTTTGTGTCATCTTCAACAATCTCCAGACAACCAGGGTTGGGATTCAACATGGTGTATGTTCTCCCTGCTTTTGCATGGGTAGAAGAGGTATTTCTAGGGAACTGGATCTTCTGATTCAGCCAGTAGTAAGTGATATTGCTGACATTTCCGAAGACTGCTACCTTTTGGAGTACAACTCAGAGATGTGAGTTGGTAACACGCTTCAGCCGTTTGCCGTGCTGTGTCATTCATGCAGTTTAAAAGGTGTTGCGGTACTAACTGTCTTTGAACTGTCTAATATGACTTTTGAATGCCAATATGGATTCCATTTTAGGAAGTCAGGTTTGCAAAATGAAAGTTTTCTTTTCAAGTTCATCATCTATGAACAGATACCTAAAGCTCTTTAACTTAAAAACAACAGCAACAACAACAAAACAACAACAAACACACCCCACCCCCCACCCAACTGTTTGTAAACCAGGAAAATCCTGGTATCATCCCAGAAATCTGGGAGAACTGTTCCACCAAACCAGCCTGCCTTTCTCATATTGATTGTTTGCTTTGGCTAGTCTGATGCCTAGCTAATGCTAGGCTGGTATTAGAAATGTAGTCACACTAATCTGTTAAATTACAGTGTAAACTCTAGCAAAAGTTAAATAGAATTACACATTCTTATTTTAAATACAATACCTAGGCAGACTCTCTTAATGAAATGGCAGATGTAATTTCTAATTTTTATGCGTTCCCAGTTTCAGCTCTGTCCTTCCATCTGTGAGCTGAACATCAAATGGTTGGGTCATACTAAACCTCAGCTGAATAACAGGAACTCAGAAAACTCAAAGTATCCTTCTCTGGCATGGTAAAATGGAACAGTGTGTCACTGTATTGAATGTGCTACAGACTGTTCTATGATTTACTCACATGAGGCTGTTTACTTTTGAAAAATAGGGATCACAGGAAGAACACAGGCGTATTTAACTTGTAGGAGGAAGGAAGAATTGTCAAATGTCACTTGATAGCATTTGACAGTTGTCTCTGATAGAGCAGTTCTCTCTGAGAAAAGGATATGCAGTCTATGTCAATATGCAAATTATTTGTCCATTCTTTCTCCAGCATACATGAGAAGAGGTCAGTGATAGCTGATTGATCTGAATGAACCACTGGAGATTCTTAAATAAGTAAATAAATTAAAAAAAACCCCACACCAAAAACCACATTAAAGGTTCCCAAGATAGATCAGACATTGCAAACAGTCCAAACCTGAAATTGGATTGTATGGGATCAGACACACCTCCCCCATCTTTTTTCTTTACCTTTTTCCACTGAGTAATTTCCATGCTGACTGGCAATTTTAAAAAGAAGGATTATTTCTTTTTTAACATAATTTGAAAAATATTTCTTTAAATGTTCTTACTGGTTTACCTTTTGTCACACCGCAAGTTCTAGAGAACTTCCTCCTCTGCATTTTGTATTATTATTATTATAGTAAGGATACCCCTGAAATAATGTACTGTAAACAAAAAACTGACTGAAGTTTATCTTAATTCACAGTTAATCATGAAGCTTTGTCCTTAAGAATTGCTAACATTTATCCTGTTTCTGTAAGATTATGAATTTCTCTGCATTACAGTGCTCTCACAGAAAGTTTAAAGATTTTTTTTTTTTTAAATACATAGCAAAAAATATTGGTTGTTTATACTTGCTTGACAGCATTTTGAAGAATATGGGCCTATATTAAAATCTTTCAGGAGCTAGAATTAAAAAAAAGTTAAAACTAGTGATATCACAGTCATTTCAGTGTTAATGTGGGTCCAGTAAACATTTTAGGCATCACTTGCAGAAACTAAACTTTCATTTTTTTGTGAATTAATTTATCTTGTGTCCCATCAAATCAACAGAAAAGTAATCCCTGGAGATTAAGCCTGGCTTTTTGGCAGATACAGGAAGTTATGATGTAGGGATTAACCTGGGATCACGTTTATCACCAGACCAACTGAACTTTTACTGTGCAGCTTTACGGGGGAGCAGTCTCAGACTTTGTGCATAGGACAGATTCATCTGGTGAAGAGTTTTGGTCAGAGATATCTTCAAGGGGGTGATAAAACAGCCTGGCTAGTGATGAAATTTTGCAGTGGGCTGACTTCACATAGAGTCCCTCATATTTAAATGTCATAATCTAGTTTCTTTAAATTCTGAGCCTCCTTAGAGTTTAAAAACAGATGAGTTGCGATATTGGCTTAATGTTTGGGTAGCATAATTTTCTTTGTTTTAGGTATTGGGTTTTGTTTGTAAGTGGGAGACTGCTAAATAGCTTAGTATACTTTAGCTTTTGAAAAACTGACCTGTGAAGCTGGTTGCTTTTTTCATTTAGGAAATTTTTCTACCATCAGTCCATGCACAGAATATCTTAAGCGACTATATCATAACATAGTGATTCCTTCAGGTTCTGCCTATTTGTAAGAGGTCATCTTTAGATTGTAAGAAATCTTCATTCTGTTGGGGCACTTCTCAGTGCCCTCAAAATTTGAGCTGCTTGTAGTCAATGAAGTTCCCATGGTACCTTTTGTAAGAGTAGGGAAATAACTTCTGAATCACGCTCAGAATTCTAGTAGGAGGTTGGTATGGTTATCGTGTGTTCTTACATTTTTATTCTACACCATGTGCAATGTAGCGTGGCCAGAATATCAGTAGATATTCTATGCATCTTCAGTAAATAGGTGCTTTTCCATCCTGAATGACTGAAGATGATAACAGAGAATGAGTGCTCAAGCTAATGTAACAATTTAGAGGACTAAGATAAATGCTAACAAAAAGAAAAGTTAACAACATATCCTTTACAAAAGCTATATGACATGCTTTATTTTGATTGTTTCTTGATTGTCTGATTCAGAGATTAAGACGTGTCATTAAAAATGTACTACAGTGTGCACAGTACTTTGCCTTGCTTATGACACACACTCACGTTGATTACAATTAGTCGTGATAGGAGTAACCTTTATTTTTTCCTAATATGTTTCTAGGATGTGTGCTGTATTTGGTGGTATCTATTGTCTTCGCCATTCTGTGCAGTGCCTTGTAGTGGACAAAGAATCTGGACGGTAAGGGTAATATAAGTAACCTTCTGTTTATATACAAAATACAGATGAAAAATGTGTTAAGTCAATTTAAAAAAAATGATTCTTCAAAGATCCTCCTTGGTATTAATAACACATCAACCTTGATTAAAAGTAATTTGTGTATAGGTCCTCCAGAACAAGGAAAGTGGGTCTAGAATATAGAAACTAAATTAATTTCCCTGTGATATTACTACAGCTCCTGATCACCCAAGCTTGGAAGACAAATCATTTCAGCTGCCGGGGGGCTGGTGATGAGTGATGTTAGTTTTCCTTGTGGCCTTACCTACTCTAATTGATTTTCATCAGACGACAACAAAGCCCTCTGTTATTGCATTTTTAAAAATGGAGCTCACCTAAAGACTCATCAGATTAATCTTTGATGATAATGCATGTCACTCCAAGAGAAAAGACTTTAATGAGTTTTTAGGTAGATTGTTGTCATAAACTATGCTGCCCTCTTATCCTAGGATAAATTCTTCTACAACAGTATCAGGCCTGTAGGTGGGTTTAAAGTTGAGCTAAGAAAAATCAACCTGTAGTTTTTTTCATAGTGGCATTTTTTGCACCTCTGTAAATTGTCATGATTTCTGTTATATACATTATATCAGTTATTAGCCTAACTGCAGAATTTGGCTCTCTTAAGAGTCTGTTTTCAGCTTAGTTTCTGTAATTGAAAAGTTCAAAACGTTCTGTAGGAAATTTTGAAAATTAAGCTAAAAAATATGTAGCAACATTTTATTAGGAAAATTAGTAGTTAAATGATTGGTGTAATGTTTTTACTTTCCCGTTGCACTGCACGTTTGATTCTCTGAGCATGGTACTTGTAGGTAGATTTGTCATGACATGGTCAAGTAGCATCTGTTTTTCCTGAAATTCTATAAACAACAGATTTTATCTTTCTGCCCCTTCCTTAAGGTTCTGAAGTTCATTGCACAGTTTTAGACTTTAAGATGCAATTGTGATAGTATTTCATCATGTATGGTGTTGTCTTAAGTGCATGATTCATATGCAAATGAAATTATCCCCCTTTCATAAACTCTGTAGGTTTTTTTTTTTAACAGTAATATTTGAACTTTTACTATAGGGAGTTTTATTTTCCCATGATGTTTAAATAGTTAACTTGCTTTTTCAGAGGGACAAAACTCCTAGTTGTTAGCAACTTCCAAACACCGCTCTATGGAGATCTTAACTGGTCAGTGGTGCTGGTTGTCCCAGTTTCCAGCTTCTTTTGCACATTCTGAAGACCTTTGAAATTAATGTTTTCTTTGTTAAGGTTGTATGTATTCTAAAAAAGGTGGAGTGCTGCTTTTCCTTTAACTGACTTTTATGGTTTGGATCTAAGAAGTTCCTCAGGATTCCAGATAGGTTTCAAGTGTCTTTTTTAGGCTATTAGGCTGCTTTAGTTGTTAACTTACGCCATTTTCACTTAAAACTGAAGGATAGATTTTTGAGGTGCAGAATTACTGAAATATTTTTACCAGACTTTCATTGTTCCAAAAACATTGGTCTTTTAATAATGCCACTATCTGATGCTGAATATGAAGCAGCACAACAGATCCAGCTTTCCAAGTCTAGTCACCTGCCTTTTCTTTGGAGGTGCCTGCCTGCTTCTGTTGCCTCTTTTTAGGGAAGGGAAGAGAAGGGAAGCGTCAGACTTCTTTGAGGTGATGAAAATAACGCAGCCTAGGTCAAAATATGTTTTTAAAAAAAGTATTTTCAGCAATGAAAATGATCATATAATGTTCCCTTTTTTACCTAATAATTTTAAAAAGTTTCAAACGTCTTCTTCACCATAGCAAAAATGTCACTCAGAAAGCTGAGTTTCTTTGACCCAGATACATGTTTTTATTCAGTTATATTATTTTCTCTTGATTTTCTTTTCTGTCACCTGAATGCAATACTGCTTTTACTTGCTAAGTCTTTTCCTTAGAGTGTTACTTGGCAAGGTATCCAGTTTGTTGCTAAGATCATCACAATTTCCTTTCCCTTCTTTTTCTTTCTTCATGTTATCTCTTTTCCTTACTGTGTGTTCCCTTCCTGCACCAGCTCTAATTTCCTCTTGACTTCGGGCTTCAGTGTTTTTGCCTAGTAAAAATCAGCTATCAAATTGTTAATGAGGGTATTTATGAGTTACTGAGCTTTTGAGTCAACAGGCCATTACTGGTAATTGGTAGTAGACAAAGTCATATCTCGTCGTCACTACAGCTGTCTCTGGAGTTTCAGAGGCAGCTTACTTTGGTTACAAATGGGTTAAACTCACAACAGCAGAAATTTAGTCAAATTGTGGAGTATCCATTGCTATTTTATAAGCATCTTCCATAGGTTTCCAGACTTCATCAGGATCTTAGTGCTGTTATTTTTTCACTATTTTTAATATTCTTACTTTAGTACATGTAAGGAAAATTTATACTTGCAGCTACAGCCTTGATTTTCTTCTCAAACTTTTTGTTGATAGTTTAGAGATTAATTTGAAGTCCCTAAATACCACCAAAGTTTATTCCAACTCCTTTCTAGACATGGCTAACATTCTCTCCAGCACAAGAAAAATAAAAACCCGTTCAATATCTAGTTGAATTGCCTTTTCAGTTTTTTACTACCCATAACTGTATATTCAGAGAAGTAGATTTCATCCCCAACTATACAATTATTTTTATCATGTTACTATAGTCCTTTTTGTAGTTTATGAAAATAAGATTCAGGGAAGACAGTGTGAAAGTACAGAATAGTTCAAACATACCTATTTTAAGGTTTTGGTAATCCACTTGAAATTTTCTAATTTTTACGTATTGTATCAGATTAGGTCTGCTCTTTTAATATATATGCAGAACATCTTGCATTCTTGATAGAACTCTGATGCTCTGTTAGAAAATAAAAAACACATCATATTCCTTAGGTTGAGGAAAAAACACATTGAATGTCTGCATGATAATTATTTTTCTTTTTGTTGTTTATTTTCTCCATGTTTATTGTAGATCACTTTTTGGGTACATATGATAAAATTTAAAGTATTTTAGTTTACATGGTTTGCACTAATAATAATGATAGGCATTTTATGTTGATCACGCTTTACATATGTTTCCAATTACATAATTCTGTCTCAAAAATGGAAAAGATGTGATAAATGGAAATTTATACATCTGTAATAAAAAGATATAGCAAACACATAGTAATTTACATATCTATCTTGAAATATTGCATACTGGCTTTGTCAGTGCTGGTAAGTCCATTTCAAGGATGTCGCCCTTAGTCCATTAGTTTGGATAATGAGCCCTATAAAGTACATTTATAACTCGTGGCACTGCAAGGAGATGGATTCTAATTTTCATCCTTTTATCTAGACACATTGAAAGAAGGTCAATGGAGGGTTCTGTATGATTCATTGTCCCAACACATATCAGACGACAGAGACCTGATAATGTCAGTGCATAAGTGTTTTCCATGTTTGGAAGCAGTACTTGAAAGAAATTTTCTCAGCATCATCCTTTGAAGTAAAGTGGAGACTGAAATTAAAAGCGCTATCTCTTTTTCTGTTTAAAATCTTATCAAACATATGACCTGATAGCTATTCCTGAACAAAGGAGAGGAAACAACACTTAGCAGGAAAATAAAAAGTGTGTAGTTGCTTTTGCTGGCTTTGAGTGATGCAACATGACATTTAATCAACCTTTCCCCTTCTATAATGTTTAGGGGGGTGGCAGGGGAAATTGTTTCATAAACAATAAGAAAGGTTATAATTAGAAACGAACTGTAACAGCTCGACTTCCTTGTTTATTTGCAGTATTCAAATGAGCGCTTGAGAATGAAATCAGTTAGGTTAACATTAAGAAAAAACTTCTTAAAGTTGCAAGTGAAACACATGTTGAATAGAATATGATTGAAACTGTATGAAGAATACTACGTTTAAAGTTAAACAATGCTTGTACCATTAGACTTTAATTACCGTTTTCAAGTTATCTGTTGAATTTGCATATAGGTATATATGTAGGATCCAGATTCCTATGGAATCAGCATTTGAAGTTAGTGTTATAAAAATGTGCTTAATTGTCATTAACCTCTTACATTTGGAAATAAGCATTGTGTGCACCCTTTTTCAATTCTCATTTCAGATGACAGAAGCAACTGGTTTACTAAAGCTAGTGGCAGCTGATTGCTATTACTTATTTAGGTTTGGTTCCTCATCTTCTCTAGTTTTATAGATTGTTTTGATCACAGAAGCTAATGAATAACTTGAAGTTACAGAAATGCTGTTTATTCATAAGGCATAACTTGCATGTCAGATATTTACTGATACAGGAATAATTTACACATTTATTTAATAATAAACACATTTAGATCTGTAAGGGTTCTCTGTTAGGCAACCTTTTGTTTCTTTTGATGTTTTCAAGTGCATGTGCGCGCGTGTGTGTGTAAATGTGTGTGAGAGAATTTACTGGTTTGAATCCTGTATATTAAATCAACTGAAACATTGAGATGCTGATTTGGAAGAATTTAATTTAAAAGAGGTACGGTAACTTTCATACACTAAGCAAAAGTTAAGTAAAGGTAATTTGCTTTATTTCTTTATACAGTAAATGTTCTGATACTGTAGAAAAACTTAAAATCTTGCTTTAGAAATCAGTATTGAGTCTTAAAGATCCTTAGGATATGGAAACAAGCTATAAGGAAAGAAATTGTATTGCACGTATTTTGCTTGCACTTCAGATAGGAAAAGCATTCATTAAGATAGGTGCTCTTTAAACCTGTAGGCGTTTCTAAAAATGTTTGCAATGTCTTAGTTTGAGGAAAATATGTACAATTAAATAGAACACAGATCATGGCATATAGGAATCAGCAGTAGAGGTTGTTTTTAGTTAGTGTCTATATGTAGCCTCCTTTTTATTTGTCCATATATATGATTTGGTTTCATCTATGTTATATATAAGTCTGAAGTTTGTTCTTTTGTGGAGATTTTTCCCCATTAAAATCTGAAATTTGTTTCCTGTTCTCATTTAAGCTCTCTGAATTGCTTCTTTCCTGTGGTTTGCATTTCTGTCCCATTTATAAGTGTTAGTCTGTTGTGTTACACTTGACTCTTGAAAATTTTTGTAGCACTGTCTCAACTTTTATTTATTCTCATTTTGTTTTGACCTGCTTGCATTCAGAACGATTTCTTTTTTGGGTCTTGGGTTTTCTTTTTTACTTTTTCAAGTATTGCCTGAGGCAGACGAATACATGTTTGTGTTGGAATTTGTATATATTCAAATACAAGCAGGATCTATCAAGAACGTTTGTGTTGCTCTTAAAGCAATGTGACTTAGTTAATCCTTTTGTGTGTAACTTAGAGATAAATGATATATTTAGTCACTAATATAGAAGCTCAGAAAAGTTCTCCTGGAACAGTCTGATGCATACATTTCTCAGGGATTTTTCCTTACATCTTTTAAGTTAATTTGCTATTTAATTTGTCAAATAGTATTGTCAAAATAAACTTGTCTTTGGTAAAGGTTGCTGACGGGGGAAAAATAACACTGCAATAGGGTAGCACCTACAAAATAATTCACAGTATTACTTTTCCATGTATCATGAGGTAAGAAATGTATGCCATTTTCATGTACAATGAAATGCCAGTGTTATTAACTTATATTTAGTTTTCCGTATAAAGTGACCAATTTATTAATGTTCTGATATCATTATTTGTAGTGGCATTGCATGTAAAAAATTGTATATACCAGGTAGAATGTATAACTCTAGGATTTAGTTAGCAATTTCAGTTGAGTTGTTTTAAGGATTCACATGTTAAAGACGTGTAGCTAACTTATTGAAAGATATAAACAATGTGCTATATAACTCAATTTTGAAAACTTGCACATGATTTTGTTACCTTATATCTAAATTTCTTATTTTGGTTTTATTTTTTTTAACAGATGCAAAGCTATTGTGGATCATTTTGGACAAAGAATAAGCGCTAACTATTTTATTGTGGAAGACAGTTACCTTTCAGAGAGCATATGCACAAATGTGTGTTACAGGTATGTAGTAAAACAGTAAACATAGTAAATTTCTTTAACTAATATTGTATAAAGTACCCTGCAAGTTAAACTTAAGAGATTATTGTCTCCTGCTTTATCTTTGCAGTACAGCTTAGTTCTGTGCATAGTTTTTCTCTTCTTCTATATACTTGAGGGCATACTGTATACCTTCTATGTTTAGATTTCTTAAATTGTCCTCTAAATCATATTTCCCTTTTCCTTATTAAAAAAATCCAACAGCTTTAAGTGCGTTAGGGATTTCATATTTGTTAAAAAGTGTTTGGAAGGTGGAGGTGCCTCTTGCTGTTCTCGCTTTAAATTTGTTCAGGTTTAGAAAAGTATTAAAAGTCATTGTTTTCTCTTATTTTTGTTGTTCTTGCCAAAAGTATTGGACATATACTGCCTTTGCCTTCAAAATATTGCAGATGAGATATTAGCCAAACTAGTAGTAGGTGCAGTGCAGAAATAATCATAGGCAATGGAGGATTGGAAACCTCAATTCATGAACTCCACTCAAGTGTATTTCCCCTTAATCCAAAGTGTCCTATGCTGTTTGGAACACAAAAAGTCCTGTAACATGCTGCTTCTAATCTTGATCAAATAAATAAAACAATTTTTTAAAAATCAGTAGGATATTCAAGCTGTTTTATCTAACGGCAGTGGCTCATTTATTCAGCATCTATTCTGGTCATTGAAAATACTTCATTAATGTTCCAGATGTGGTCCTACTTCAGCAACAGGAAAAATATCCCACTAACAATCATTTTAATAAAGATTGTATGCCTAAATAGCCTTCCCACAGTGTTATATTTATAATGGTATTGCCAAAACTATGAATCCAAATTGCTAATTTTTACGGTTTTGTGAAATGCCATAACTGTTTTATTTAATTGTAGGCAGATCTCCAGAGCAGTGCTCATTACAGATCAGTCTGTACTAAACACAGATTCAGAGCAGCAGGTATATATCAATTTTGTATCACTTATCTCTTTATGAATTGTATGTATTAATATTTAGTTGTTGGTAGGAGTTAATTCATGCTTCTGTTTCTGCTTGAATCCAGCTTTTTAGTCAGCTCTCTAATGAATTAAACAATTATTAGTAGTCTCTATAAAGCTATTAGGAATTCTATTTTGTTTTGTTTTGTTTTAGTTCAATGACTTGGGTTTCCCTGTTTGGTTGGCACTATATTAATTAACAGAGTTTCTAAGCTGCTGTCTTCAAGGTAGTTCATTTTGCTTGCTTTTTAATAAACTGTTACCCTTAGTATTCTGTTGACTGTTAATTAATTATCTTGTCTAAACTTTGTTCAAAGTTATTTTTGGTTTTTTAACATTCACTTTTACTGTTCGAAGTTCTTATTGTACACTTTCAGATCCTTTATATGTTTCTGCTTCATCTGTCTTTGCAGACCTTAATTTTGAAGGATATTAATCTGCGTTAAGTGTTTCTTCTGTACGCTTCCTGTATTTTTACAGGTTAAATAAGATCTACAAATAAGAATATATATGACAGCGAAGTCTGTTCTTCCTAGTCCTGCTACTAGCAGTCCTGCATAGAAGTACTCCAGTTATTCTCACCTGACAGTACTCTGCCCAGTGTTCAAAAACGATTTTGCAATCTTTTGCCAACAGAGTTTCTAAACTGTCATCGTTTTGGAAAGGGCTGCGATAGGAGGTTTTCTTTCCATTGTGCTGCTGCAGGCATTCCTAATAAAGGTGGCCTTACTAACTTAGGTAGAAATTCTTGAATGCTCAAATTCTGCAGGATTGATTGCACAAACTGTTACTAATAAACCAGAAAACAAAATTGTATAAATGTCTGCAGTTATTTTTCACCTTTACTCAGAATTACGTTGGTTGCCTCATCCTCCATGTTACTCTGCTTTAACATAAGTTGTTCTTTCTGCTTGATAGGTTTCCATTCTGACAGTGCCTCCAGTGGATCTAGGAAAACCAGCAGTTTGCGTCATTGAGTTGTGTTCCTCAACCATGACATGCATGAAGGACACTTGTAAGTACACGGTATATGTAATCTTAACTACCTTTTTCCCTTTGACTCTCTCAACTCTGAAACAAAATTTAAAATATGTGAGTATCATTCCTCTGCTGCACAATGACCAGGCTATTATCTGAGAAAACAGTGTGTACTGGGTTACTGTTAGCAGCAGACGAGAGTAGTAGTCCATTGTCTTCATTCTATAGCAGTTGTATGCTGTTTCATATGGCTTAGGAATCATACTACAAGATTCTTGTTGCATTCAATTTTTTTTAATTTACATGTGATAATTATTTATTTACAATCTTACTGTGATTTTCTCGGTAATAAATTATATTATTATTTATTTCCAAACGGATCAAACATCAAATATTCCCTTTAACACTTATGTGCCTAATAAGCTTGATAGTTGTAGTCTTATTAGTACTGGAACAATATTCTGTTTACCGTGCAGTAATTATAAAATAGCACCAACAAAGAGCTTTTTGTTATGACCGCTGTATTTTTTTTTTAGATAAAAAGAAGTATTAGAATTCCACATTTTGTATGTTATGCAAGATTTTTAAGACAACTGAAGATTTAGTAGAATGGCAGATAAGGTTAGTGGAGAGCTCTAGCAGACTGTTTCTTCTCCACTGTAACTAGCTAAGATTGTGCAGTCTTCAAGTCAAAATATTAAGATTTTTTTTTTGACTTAGAAATGTTTTCTTTGTAAAATTTTCTGCCAAAAATTTCTCTTACCACTATGATTAAAGGGCCAAAACCCATCCAAAGTATTTTCTCAAATCATTTCTGAAAAAAATCTGTAAGCAAAAAGGTGGGATCTTTAGTTAACATCGATGCGTGGTTTTTTGTTTTTTGTTTTTTTTTTTCTTTTCAGACTACCTTTAAAATTTAAAAGAATCTTTATGCCATAGGACTCAGTGGCCTCGTGAAAAATGTTACAAATTTTTTGTTTTCATAAGGATAGGTTCTCAGTACAAGCATCAAGTATATTTCAGTATTATTTCTAGCAGAATATTTTGGAGTATATGTTCTTGTTTTTGCTGCAGTTTCAACTTTTTTCTTAATCAGCATATACTGAACAACTAATAGGTATGTTAATAGACTTATTTTCACTTACACAATAATAAATTTTTCCTTCAGTAGATTAAAAAAATATTCTAAAGCACCTGAATCATACTGGTAGTTTGTTGTTAGTTTGTTTTTTTGAAAATGGACTACCTTAGCTGAACTATTAAATTGAAGTACCTGAAGTGCGCTATATTTGGGGGCTTTTTATCTTCTGAAAGTTTTGGTGGAGGTGGGATTATGTCCCATTATGAGAGTTGGAGGGAAGGAGTTCATCATGATATATTTGAGGTAAAATTATGAAAATTCTATTAAGAACTTTGTTGTTGTTGTTTGCTGCAACAGATTCTTTAATTCTAAAGATATCTGAGAGATCACCTATCTAGAAGGGACATCCCAGTATTTCCATTAACAGTTTTCTATGTACAGAGCTTTATGACTCTGTTGTTGGTATTTTATGTGAACTTGAAATAGATGAGCAACAAAATGTTCTTATTGGGTATTTATTTTTCTTTCCAAATCCTTCTTCTGAATTCTGTTAAATAGATTACCAGTTTGGAACACTATGGAAGATAAACAGAATTAGAGGTTACCTGACCTAACACTTTTTAACAAAAAATAAGTAACCGTAATAATAACCAATTTATTTTACTGTTACCTAGGCTTGAACTCAGTTCTTTGCATATGAAAGAAGAGCCAACTAAATGATTAAGTCATTCAAAGTTATATTTCCTGCTTAATAATAAAAAAAGATAAACCTGTAATTAAGAACTTAGTGCTATAAAGCATATTGTTGATATTTATCCTTTAAATAGCTGATTTACTTTATTTAAGGGTTCACAAAATATATATAGCAGGAAGCAAAACTGAAGAAAGAATGGTGTTCAAGTAGATATAAATTACTAGTTTCGAGAGAGTTTCTGTGGTGCTGAAAAATTAAGGTTTCTGTTATTTACTTTTCTCCATAAATTCTTTTCATTTCAGAAGAGAAGGTACTACATTCCTTAATGAAATTTGTCTTCGTGTATTGAAATAATGCAGTTGTATTTTAGGTATAGCTCAGTTCTAGTTATGGGACATATTTCATAATTTAAAAAAAAAACTTTTACATCATTATCTGTAAATGGGTTTTAACCTGACTGATTTCTCCTTCAAACAATTATTTAAGATAAGTATACAAATACATCTACTCTTTGATCACATTGCATAAATGACAGGCACATAATCTGTATTGCCAGTTGAGTGGAACCAAACTCCTTCACTTGCCCTAAAAATTGAGACTGTAATGATGAAATCATGAACTAAACTCATCGTTCTTTGTGCTAGAAGAATTACTTGAAGACAAATGTTGGCAACCACTGTAACTAATGCAGTTATACCTGAGTAAATCAAATATAATCAAAATATATACTGATGACTGTGACTCATAGCCATAACCTTAAAGATAATAAAAAAGATTTTATCGAAAGTAAATGATGTGAACTTTAGTGATTTATAGCTGGGTTGTTTTTTTAGGAAAGAATAGCTTGTATTACAATGTTTGGGGTTGTAAACATTTAGTTAAGGTTACAGGGAGACTTTCATTATCACCACCTGTTTTCTTTTACTTTTTTTATTACATACTCCTTTTAGACAGAAGGTTTTGTTGCGGTTAAATAGAAAATGAATATTAATGTTTGAATATAATCTCCGTGTGTGGAATCTCAAAAAAGAGGAGCATGAAGGATTAAATTTTCTGGTCCTCCTGGAGTCAGTGTCAAACTTTCTGTGACATAACTGTGGCCAGGAAATCATTCAAGATATGTATGATGTACTTGTAAATAATGACACAAATATAGCCAGACTTCAGAGAGAAAAGAGAAAAATGTCATATGGATTTAAAATAATGCCATAGCTATACATTGCTGTTAAATTGATCAGAAATGTAGAAGTAGTAGTAATGAAGAAAAAATGTACAAAGATATGTTAAACTTCTTCATGATCCTCTGACAGATACTTCTCTGCTGGTAAGTTTCCAGACAACCATTCAGTAGCAAATGAGTCGGTTAAGGTGGTTTTATAAAAAACTTTAAGGTGAGGCTTTTAAATATCTGAATGAATGGATGTAAAATCAGGTGGGATAAAGCAGCAGAGTAACTGGTTCTGTATCTGAACAGAGACGAATGGAACAGAAAAGAGGTAAAGAGCTGCACCAAGTGATTATCTTTTTGAAGGAGTCAGCAACTTCACCAGTTTGCAAAACAGAACAAATAAAGGAATAGTATGTTCCGTGAGGAATCTGTTTAGCAACTTTATTTTCATGAAAACAAGTACATTAGCAAGAAATCTAAATATCAAATCTGCATTATTCCAGCAAAACTGTGAATTTTCACAAACACAAAGTTGGATTTAGTGACATTGATTTGCCCATGGTGTAAGTTGAATTTTGATTAATTACACAGTTCCACAAATGTGTTCTTGTGGTCAAAAATCTTTTCGTGTTGTCTGTTTCTGATATGGGTTTGCTGTAGTCTGTGACTTGTTTCTGATGTGTACAGAGCACCTCTTGAAATCAAGTACTTGAAATCAGCTTTGCAGATCATCAGAAATCCTTACTGGCCCACCTAATCTAATTTCACCCTTACACAAACACAAAACTGTTGTTTCTCCCATTCTGTAAGAAGGTGGATGAATAAAATGTTGTAGAGCTTTTTGTTATGTTGTACCAAGGAATTGCATATGTCATAACTTACATCGCAGAACAGTTCTCTGATACTCAGCAGTGCTTATTTTCAAATTTTCTCGTTTGTCAAAACATGATGGTGTTCCCAGTGTTCTTCATTCTCCATGTGGCTGTAAAGAAATAGTTAACTGCCAGCCCACTTGAGCTGTAAAACATGCATCTATGCACTTCATCTCCTATTTACTGTTTCATACAATAAAAGAAATGGAAGTCTTGCTCAAACTTTTTACTTCAGTGAAGAAAGATAGCTTCCTACTTACTCCTGTACAGCCAGACTTTAAACTGTGAGTAGCCAAATTTCCAAATTCCCACTCACTCCCAATTTAGCTCTTAAAGGAGAGTGTTGATGAAAGTAGTGATATTTGCAGGTTTAGTATGTTGTTGAACTATTGGACTGTCAACACTGATAAGAATGTTCTTGGGGTTTCTGGAGGTCATTAATGGCAAATACAATGTATCATCCAGATTCTTGCTGCTGCTTTTCTTGGTATCAAGAGACACCTTTTCATAGAATGACATTCTCTCTGTCTGCACTGCTGATGTTAAATTATATTTCCTTCTTACCAACATATATGGAAGAGCAAGACAGCAATGAGATGTATTAAGAAAATTTCTCTGTGTTGTGTATATACACTGTATTTCCGTAATACAGTACTTCTCTGGGTTAAGGGAAGTGATTTATATGAAGAGCAGTGATTTCTAAAAGCCTGCTGTGCCTTTTAAAAATTGTAAATGATATTTATATATCTGTGTATTGGTGATTGTAATTAGTTTGTGTTCTCTTTTCACAGATTTAGTCCATTTAACCTGTCCATCAACTAAAACTGCTAGGGAAGATTTAGAGCCTGTTGTACAGAAGTTATTCAATCTAAATACAGAAAAAGGTAAAAATAAATAAGTATTAAGAGATTATTTTGCAAAAATATAATTTACCCTTGTAACTAAAATGTCTGTTACTGAACATCTGAATCTGTCATCGGAGTCAGCGTATGGTGAGCTGCTATTTAGATATCAGCATCTCAAAGTAAAGGAATCTATTTTGAGAGTGAGATTGATTAGGCAGGTGTCAGGTTTTTTGTATTTCATGATCTAATGTTCCAAGTCTTCTTCAGCTGTGGTTTAACTTCAGTATACAAGGACCGTGGCTATAAGTGTCTAGGACCTTTTTAATTTTTCACACTTTCTTTTTCATGGAAACATATTTGCTTCTCAGCGTGTCTTTCAAAGGTGCAGTAGTGAAATGAAAAATTTGTGAATCTGGTTTTTTTACACTGTCCTGTTTTTAGTGATTTCTGTCACTTGGGTATCCCTAAGAAAAGTTATCAAAACCCAGAAGTTAGTGATCTGCTTTTCTCCTCCAGCTGCCAGATGTGCTCAGTGCTATAAGCTTCTTAGTTTTCTTTTGCCTTCTCTTATTCTAAGACTGTTGCTCATCCTTTTCTTGTCTTCTTCAGGTGCTTCCTTGTTTGCTATTTTTAGTTGAAATTCTCTAGATTCTGCTTTAAGCAGTGGAAGCATAAAGTTGTTATGCACTGCAGTGTTATCAGGAAGGTAGATTTCCAGTAATTTCCAATAATGAACTATTTGGCCCTAAATTCAAGAAAACCTTGCCAGCTACTTTCAGGAACTTTGACCTTGAGATGGACAATTTCACAGTCCCAGAGGCAAGTAGCTGTTGACAAAGCAGTTGTTCCCTAGAAAGAAATTGTCCCTGAGATACTTGGAGCTAGTTCCATAGAAGTCTTTGAAATTTAATCCCGAGATCTTGAATTTAATCATATTTTTGGTAGATGCTCGTAGAATAGGTAGTGTGCACATAGAAGATGTTGCTGTGTTCTAACCCTGGCAATGCATTTTTAAATATAATGTGCTCATACTTAAATACAGTAAATCATCGTTCTTCTATGAGAAAAAATACTAAGCTGTCAGTGGAAGTGTTTATGTTCGTATATACGCAAGTTAGTAAGATGTGGAAGTATTTTATAATATTTATAATTGGTTTGCTTCTAATATTTGCTGTTATGTTTCATTCTTGAAGCATTACATGAATTCAGGTAGAATTTTCTCCTGTTTAAAAAAAAAAAGAAATGCAGTCTTTTACATGACCAGTCTTTCTTTTTCCTCTCAGGGCTCTGTAACCAAGAACAATGTTTCATGAAGGGTTGAGTTCAGCTTTTCACAAGTTTGTTTTTCTGCATACTTTTCCTTTTTTTTTTTTTTCTTCTACCTTCTAATGAAAAAGCAAATATCTTACTGTTTTTGTTAGACAACAAAGTGCTTTTAATAGGAAGTAAAGTATTAAATAATATGCATTTTCTTTCTTTTTTGCTTACAGGAAAGGCATCTTTGATGTCCCAAAGATGTAAATTTTTTACTAGGTTTGTAGTACAAGAGCCTTTACAAAACACATATGTAGAATCCAACTAGGGTTTGTAAATAGAAAACTTTATTAGATTGGAGAGCTGCAAACACTTTTCATGTTGATATTTGTTAATTTAAAGCCCACTAATTTCCAACTTTTAATATTTAACATATATCTTAAACTTTCAAGACAGTGCCATGTGTCTCAAAGACTCAATTGGTGAAGAAAAGATTAGCTTGCAGTTTAGTGTCTTCTAATCATTTGGGGGGGTTAGCATTAATCTTAATGTTTAAAGTGATCCAGTTTTGAAATGATATATTGTTTAGAACCTGACCGAAATTCTTCCGTAGAAACTCTGTGATCACAGGGGTCCTCAGGTGCACTGAGGCACTGAAAAGCTAGTTTTCACTGACACATAGGCCTTTTTATCATCAGGATGAGGTAGTGGTCGTATTTTAATTAAAATGTCAGAACAAATACTGTTGGAGTTATTGAAAATGAATCACCAGATAAAGTGAGCACTGGGCCATGGCAGGTCAAAGAGGCAAAGTCACCTGGAGAAGAGGACTCCATTCATTTTCCTGCCTAAATGAGGAAGAAGTAACTTTTATGAGCAATGTGAACTTTTAAATATATTAAAGAGCATCTTGCCCTGTATTAAGGCTCAGACTTTCACAGGCTGATGAATTTAATTTATTTTTCAAACTGTTCAGTATGGATAGCACCTGTTTTTTTTAAATATTTGACAGTTATAAAAAGATACTGAAGGACTAGTATAAACTTATCTCTTTTTTTTTTTTTTTTTTCCCCTAATTCAACTGCTTTAAAATTCTGTTTTGAATGCCATTGTTATCTACAAGTTTCTTCCTTGGAAAGAAGTAAAACTCGCAAGGTCTTCTACAAGCTTCATTTATTTTACAGGAGGTAAAATACCAAAAAAGGAGACAGCAAATATGCCAAACAAATAGTATCTATTAAGCTAAGAATCTGTGTTGTGTATTCCTCCATTGCATTCTGCACTGTTAAAAAGTGACCTTCATCTTCCCAGAGGTTTTTCTGCCTGTGTGCAGAGGGGTTATATGAATGTGCAAAGTAACTGCAAGGAGGTGCAGATGATGAACAAGCAAGATGTAGTTTATGATCATTTTGTATTCATAATGAATATTGTAGCACAGTACAAGTCTTCAGTAAGCGTAGATAAATATAAATTAATCATTTATTTTCATTTAGCAGTATTTCCACACTTTAGAGACTCTACATACTGCATATCACACCTCTAAAATAGAGTACTTCTGGGTTTTGGTAATTCTTTATCTGCAGTTAATTTGGGGGGAGGTATTCTTTGTGGATTTTTCTTTAAAATTACTTTTATTTAAACCATGAGCATTAGTTAGTCGTCTTAGATTGGCTTGAAGATGCTCAATCTTAAAGCACACAAAGGTCTGTTATGAGAAGAGTTCCCATACAAAGATAAATATTAAATGAGTGGGGAAAAAAGTATACGTCAAAAATATCTTTGCATGTGGAATGCAATAGCTTCAAGCTGGCACAGCCCGTGGGGGACTTGTTCAGACCATCATATGCTCATGGAGTTTATCCAGAGTAAACTAGATAACATGAAGTGGAAAGGCGTTAAATTTAGACCAAGCTTCTTGGTAGTATGCTTTTAGGTGATAATTGGTTCTTGTGTGGCATAGTGTGTACAGAATAAGTAGAGTTTACATAGCTATGGTTGGAAAGGAAAAGTATGATGAAAGAGTACCTCAGAAAAGAATGGAAATTAAAATTAATTGGCTTTTTAAAGGAAAAAAAATTACTTTATTACAGTAATTCCATGTTAATAAATTGACTTTTAGTATGCTAGATTACATATTTCCCATATTGCACGTGAATGTTGATTACTGGAAACACTTTTTTTTCTTTTCAGAGACTGAAAATGAAGAACTGGAAAAACCTAGAGTCCTCTGGGCAGTCTACTTCAACATGAGAGATTCTTCAGGAGTTGACAAAAATTTGTATGATGGTTTACCCTCAAATGTTTATGTCTGTTCTGGACCAGACTCTGCTTTAGGAAATGACTGTGCTGTCAAACAGGTTGGGCAGATAATTTTTTTTGGTTGCAGAACTTTAATTTTAAAGACCTAAGGAAGTCCAATACAGTCTTCTTTTGTCCTGGATTATTCTGCTTTGTGCTAGGTAACTAGTACTAATACAGCTATAAAACGTCACAGCTAGGCATACAAAAAATCTTACTTAATGAGCAAAGTGAATGTCAGCGGGATTGAGAATGGAGGAAACTTGAGAAAAGGTCAGTTGATACAGTTACATTAGGAGTAGCAGATAGATACTGTGGAAAGGAAAAACTGTCAAATAATTCAGAAATATAGATGATACCTCCCCAAAATATGTAGTCTGTCGCCTGTAAGGTTAAAGGGGAGATACAGTAGTAGAGAACAAATCAAAGGTCAGAAAAGCCTATCTACAGTTCAGGTTGGAAGGATCATCAAAGTAGTTTAATACCTGCAGGACATAGTCACAAACCTAAAACCTATTGGGAGGAAAACCGAGGATAATCACTAATCTGGTACATTAACCTGTCTCAGTTTATCTTCTCTTTGCCTTAGTATTACTGTATTAAAAAATTATGGTGTAATTGTGTCTCTGAAAGAATTGAGGGGAATGTCATGCTATTTGTGACCTTGAGATAGTATTTGGCACCAAATCACACTCAGTTCTGATTTTTAGTTCTCAGTATTTGGGTGTCTACATACCTAGTTCCTGCTAACTAGAATCCTGAACTGAGAACCACTTGCAACTTGCCTAGTAGTAGGCATACCATACCAGACCTCAATTTAAGACAAACTACTAGTGCTTTGAAATTGGAGGCGAAGAGTGAAAGCTCCCTAAATAAAACTAGGTAGATGGAGAGATCGTGAAATAGCCACCTTCTGTGTTGGCAATAGGCAGAATGTGCAGGGACACCAGATCTTCAAGGGTAGGTACGTAGAAATTCACAAAGAACTTCATGTCATATCTCTCATTGTGCCTTCCCCACTACTATTGAGCAAAAGACAACAAGATCATGCGAATATGTAGATTATGACTTGTTCAACAAAAGACAACTACAGGAATGCTTCTCCTTTGCTCTGCCATTCAGAGATCCACCTTGATAAGGAAGGTATGAATTCTTAGGCAAATCTTCCACAGCAGTCACTGTGGTGTCAGGGTGCTTTCAGTGCTAAGGTGAGAACACTTTTACATCTTTGTAGGATTAACTGGCACTAGTCATTTTTAAAGCTGATTTTTTAATGGCCATGTTCAGAGAATGTGCATGCGGTCTTCTAACCATTTGCAGGATTTTTTTATGACTAAGTCATAAACCTCTTAAAAATAAGTTTTTAAAGTGGAAAGGCTGACATAGCCTGAACTGTAGGGTCAGAACAGTATAATTAAGGGCTAATAGTATCCTTCATTTTGCTTTACAAGGCAATAATTTGCCTCCCAAGAGGATAAAGAACTGTAAAGACAAAAAATAATGCTAGACAATTAAAATTGTAAATGAATTCTTTTCTAAATGAGATTTTTCATTTGTTATTTAAAACAATGCAAGTTAAAAGCTGTTTAAATACACTTAAAAAACAGCCTATTTCTAATTCCGATAGCCACCTTTTCTAGCATTCAGCTTTGTCTTACCTTAAGAGCTCTTTTTCTTACCAATGAGTAATGGTTTTATAGATCAAGCTGTGTTTAAGTATTCTAGGTGCTGTAGTTAGCCTGTTGACCATCAGTGAGATAGATGATAAACAAGCAGATCTTGGAGGAAAAACAATCAAGAGCCTAAAACACTGCCTTTCAGAAAGAGTAGATAGAAGCTACGTTTTTTTTTAACCTGTTTTAAATTTTGAAACAAATGGTCACTAGTCAGAGTGAAAAATATTTTAGGGTAAACGTGTTTATAATTAAAAGTTATAAGGGAAAATAAAAGTGAGGAGTGTATGTGAGAACCAAGTGAAGAATAGGCTGAAGGTAAAGCAGAACTCGCAGTAAGAATACATCCTTCCCATCTAGCATGCAGGTTACTTCTAGACAAGTGGAGGAGGGAAGTACGTGTAAGTTGGTGTGCCTTCTACCCCCAAATCGCTTTCATCTTCCTAGCAATGGGATGGAAGTCTCCAAACATGAAATATTTACAAACTCATGGATCAGAACACTTAAAAAACCAAACAAAAAACCACTGTGTGTATTAGTCTTGGAGATAGCTTGGAAAATTGAATCTAATTTCTCTAATCAATTCTGTGTTTACTGTTTTAATGATACTTCCCATGATTTATGTTTTCATTACCATTAGTATTACTAACTTTCATATGTCATGCTGTTTGATTGTATTGATGATACATTATTTAGAAGGCAAGACACCACAACTTTTACAGACGATAATCCGTCTACAGCTCACTATACAAATGACTTTGTTCTTGTTTTATTTTAAGTTAGTGTTAAATTCCTAATATAATACTGAATTAATTTTGATGTCTGCATTTACTTGCCCTGAGGATGGGCTGAATAACATGTAAAGTGCCATTTATGATTCCTTCAAATTCTGTATTTATGGATCAAGTAAAGCATCTGGCTTCCAGTTTTCTATTTTTTCACTGCTACAACCTGACATGAATTACCATGTTCTAAAGTAGTATGTTCCCTGAAGTATTTCAGATTTGTGAGGCATCTTCATGTTCATAAGAGGAAGCACTAAAATTATCATGCCAATATTTGTCCTTTAACCTCTTTACATTTTTTTCTATATCTGGAAGGATTTCAGAGTTACTCAAGTGTGTCGTATTTCAAACTACTGTTAGTTTGGTAGTGTTCTCTGTAAAAGTTGCCATGAAAGCCCTTACAGCTTGTCTACGTGCCATTGAGGTGCGTAGCTGGGATACAGTAAAACAGTAAAAAACCATAGTTTTATTCAACTTCAAACAGTCAATAAATTAGAGTATCTGTGCAAGTGCTTTACATGCTTATGTCTTAATGCTTAATTCAAACATACACATGTGAAAGCTGGTATACTTAAATAGTTCCTTCAATATTTAGTAGTTACTAACTTAATCAGTTACAATAAGTATCAAAATGTTATAATGAAGGAGCTGTTAAATTATTTTTGGTTATTCTGCATGACTTCAGCTGGATAAGGTTAACTTAAAAAATTGGTAGACCTGAAAGCACTCTATACCATTAAATTGTTCAATTATAATCAATGTCATGATGTCCTACATAACATACTGAGAATTTCTTTCCGTGTTCAACCTCATAATTATTTGACCATTTTTGGAGTGGATATTCGCTGACTAATTGGAGGCTGAATAATTGTTGAGAACTGCGTAGGAAATGTTTGTCTGCTCTAATTTGTCATATATTTAGTGCAAAATATGACACTTTTCTTCAATATTCTATTAAATATAATAATAGTTCAAGTATATTTTTGGAGTTTTAAGAACAAGTGCAGACTTGAAATAAGTCTTTCTCTTACCATCAAAAACTTAGTTTTGTAAAGTTCTTGTAGGATATTTGTACCCTCTTGCCCCCTAGACTTACTAGGCAAGTTTTTCAAATTACAAAACCATGTTTTTGAAGTAAAGAATATAAATTTTTTTTTATCTTTTTTTGTATACTAATATAAATAGTTTTAAACAGTTTTAAATGGGTATGGAAGAGTGAAATTTAGGAAGCAGAATGAAAAATGAAATTGAACTGAGAGTAGACAGGGTCATTTAAGCAGTTAATAATGGAGTCCTACATCCACGTGCTGGTGATACAAATCCACTGCTGGTGGGCAGTGAAGTTTATCACAGAAAGCTGTTTGGTACATGCTCAATGATGTATTAATCTGAAAACAATTCCCTCTTGTCCAGGAATCCACATCATGTAATCAGCCTTTGCAGTTGGCATTAACTGACCCTACTGTCAGCTTTTTCAGTGCAGTGTCTGGCAGCAGTATGAATATAAAGATTAAATGCATTCTTGCCTATGTGGGAGCTCTCATTGCAGGTCGTCTTTAGGGCATAGTTTACTAAATAGACAAAATAGAGAGGCAATATGCCTTTGCCTTTTTAGAAACCCAAAACATAACTCTGTTCTGCATCAGTTGTCTCTGTTTGCATTACAAGCTTAAGGACTTGGAAAAGAAAACCGTTATGGACATGTGAAGTGCATGTTGATTCAGTAAACAAATTCCTGAGCGTCTCTAGCCTTTTTTTTTTTTTTTTAGATAAGCTTATAGATAGGTTATTTGCACAAGAACATGTAAAACTATTTAACACTAGTTAACAAAGCTCCTTGCATTCTTGTGGTTTTTTTAAAAGATTTTTGGCCTCCTTTGTTTTTATAAAATGTCTCGTTTTCAAGAATTCTAAGATAGTATTATTTTGGTTCTTTTTCTCCCAGATTTTGTAGTTGTGTTCTGTGTGTTGTAATAACAACTACCCTGATGTTATCAAGAACACATTTTTTTAACATCTTTTATTGCAGTGGTCAAAAAACTTGACTTTTTGTGTGTACTTAATTTCTAAACCTCAATGCCATGAAGAGTAAGTGGCATTGTAAATTAAATCCTTGAACTATATCTTAAGAGTAACTGTCTTTTTATTTAAATGAAAGTTTCTTATACAGTTCTTTTCAGAAAGGCACAATTTGTGCACATAGGTGTATGCATATAATACATTGAAATTATAGACATGTTTTTTGATTAAATTATAAATGTATCGTATACAACTGTATATATTTTCAATGATAATATTCCATTGGAAGAGGATAGTTCTCAGTTGAGCTATCTATGAGCTGTTCAGAAAAACAGAAACGCAAATGTGTTTGTAGTTTTTAAATTTAAGAAGGAATCCCCTATAGATATGATGTAGGTCGTACATATTAACAATTTCCTGGCTTTGCTTGTCCTGTGAAATGGATTCTTCTCTCTGGAGACAGGCAAGATCTTTCCCATGCTTTGCATTTGGCTGCAGCTAGGGATATTTTTATAGTGGAAAAGATCCTTTTACTTGCAAAAAATCAGCTTCATTGTTCTCAATACAATGTAGAATGACCAGCATTTTTTAAAAAGCCCTATGCTGTGACTTTCCTAGTAGAACAATGTAAAAGGATAGATTGCTTTTTCTTTTTTGAGGAGTGCAAGAAGGAACGGATTTCCCATGTGCTTACAATACTGTCAAAGTATTAAATCACTATTGATTTGAAAGAACAGAGGGTAATCTTAAATATCTGTAAAATATTGCTGCAAGGTATTACATTTCAAGGTAAAGTTTATTTTATGCTTTTTTTTCTGAATAGGCTGAGACTATTTTCCAAGAAATGTTTCCTACAGAGGAATTTTGCCCACCACCACCAAATCCAGAAGATATTATTTATGATGAAGATGAGATTGCGCCAGAAGAGTCTGGATTCAGTAATTCACCAGAGACAAAACCTGAACCCTCAACTGAGGAAAGCAGTAGCGGAGGTAGTACTGCTGTTAAGAAAGAAGATAATGAAGAATGAATTAGCTCTGTTCTCTTAGTAGAAGAGGAGGTTGATCCAAACTAAAATGTAAGGGAGGAAGGGTAAGAAAAAGAGATTTAAAAAAACCATAGCCGTATTATTTGCAATTGCCTTACTTTCCTTAGCTTGAATAATCTTTCTTCGTCAAATAGTTCTGTTGATAGCTGAGACATTTCTAAATAGTCACAGTTTCACCAGGTCCAGGGGTGCTTGTAGCTAAACAAAAAACATAGAACAAAGCATTTGAATTTAAAATGCTAAAATAGGATTCATGATTTGTTAAGAGAATTTGGTTTTGTTTTACATCTTGGAAGGAATCCTCCATCTTTTAAACAAGCAACAAGTCGAAACTAATCAAAAGAAAAACATGCAAGTTTGCTTACCAGTCAGAAGATGATCTTCTGATACAATGTATCACAGTTCTACTAAAAATCATTGGATCTGTGCTAATTAAACAGTTGAACGTGAGCTTCACAATCTGTCCTTCAAAGTGGTTTTATGAATGGAACTTAAAGGCAATAATATTGACACTTCTGGAGTGGCTTTAGAATATGTAATAGATGTCATGTTTGATTTGTATAATGAAAAATTTCTTATATGGTTTTGAAACTGATGCCATAATTTAGAAACAAATATAATGCAATAGATGTTCCTCACATGAAACCATTTTACATTCAATTTTTTTTTTAATAAGATCTAATAAATCACACATTTTCACTAGTGACTTAATTTACTGTAGTCAGGAAAATAGCACAATTTAAACTTAATGCTAGATTTCCCAACAAAATTTAAAATCATAAATGGAACGTACCTGTTGTTAGTTTCCCTGGATTTGTTGCAGTGTTTGGGCCTTTAATAAGCCAGTAGTTAATTTTTTGAAGTACGGTGTCTAAGAAGTTTAGATGATCATTAATTGAGGTTTTTTGTGGTGGGGAGAAGGTTCAACTGATAATTCCAAAGGTTTGTATTGATCCCAGTTAATAGGATTAAAATTAGTGCGATAGCTGTAAATGATGTGTTTTGTAATGATAAATCATAAAGCATTTATACAATAAAATTTATTGAAGTATTTATAAGCCTAGTTTGTATGAAAAATTACAAAATGAGAAAGCTGTTGTAAATGACCATGATAAAGTTGCACTTCTTCTGAACAATGCTTGAAATTAGATATTCAGATGATGAAAAATATTTAGCGTTTACTTAAAGTTTTACCTTAAAATGTACACCCAATAGATCAATAGTATATCTAAATATAGAGGTCAGTGAATTCTGATGAGTCGGGGTTTAAACTTCTACGTGAACTTAGATATAGTTCTAGCAGTGCTTAAAATACTGTACGTAAATAAAAAATGCCATTGAATAATGAATATTCAGCGCTGTCTGAACTTGACACATCCAGGCTTTTGTACAGTTTTGCAGTGCGTGTGCCTGCCTTTAAAATGGCTTCATGCCATAAAGGTTAATTTATTTATTTTTTTACAGCATAACTGATGCGGTTAACTTCACTTTGTCTTGCATCATGATACATTGTCCAATTTGCATTTCAAAAACCGGTTTGTTATTGTTTACAGTCTTTGTTTTTTGGATAGGTACCAGTGTGTGTATAATCCCAAAATCCTCAGAAAAATATGTGGTTGAAATGTTTCCAGTGTTAAACAGTTATCTTTGGATGCTTGTGATTGAGCAGTTATTTATATATAGTAATAAGCAGGCTGCCTCTTCATTTAGCTGTGATTTTTATGTGTATTGGAAAGCATGAATGTATGGTAATTGTATTTAACATCTACAGATCTGTAAAAGAACTAAGTGGAGGACCTAGTGCCTGTTTGTCTTTCAATAATAGGGATCATAGGTGAATTTTTCATCTTCTTCGTTTACAAGGAAATCGTTTGATGAAAATTAAAGGTTTGCTTGCAAGTGCATTTTTCTGTGTTTTCTTTCAGTTACGCAAGAAAAGCAGTTCATTTGTTAGCTGAGATTTCTTGATAATTCTCTTGTCTACTTTCGTCATGTTGACATCTGTAGTAAGATTGAAGTTTACGCGCATGACTATGTTTTAGCAAGTTTATATAAGGTAGCATCAGTTTGGAAATACTGCAAATTTGATTTTAGATAAGATGGAATAATCTACAAGTTGTAGGCTATGACTTTACACTACATTGATTGCTCAAAAACTGTTTTCATGTCTCGTTGGTATGGTGAATAGAAACATAAAATGTTTTTCCTATGGTACTTGAGTACTCAATAGCTCACTTGCAATAGCAGTAGATAAGACTGTTGATCTTTGTATTTTACAGAAATCATGCACTGAACTGCATTTTGTTCTTGCTTTAAATGATTTAAGCATACAAAGTGAGGGTTAGGCTTATTTGAAGTAGTTTTTAAGGCTCATCATACAGGATGTATTCAAAAGATAACATGACTTTTTAAAAACTGGCAATTTATCTGTAGGATTATTAATAAATCAAGTTAAAGAAAGATAAGGTTAATTGAATTTTTAAACAAGTAGCTATATTATCCTTCAAGCACCTTGGAGCTCATACAATATTCACCCCTTTTTTTTTTCTAGGGAGTGCTTTGATATGTTTGAATTCCTTTTTTAATGAGTACTTTCTTTTTAACTTGGTTAATTGGATTAACCCTTAATATTCATACAGTCAATTTTATGCCATTTTCCTTTCTGCTGTTGTATTGCCTTATCTGTATGACTGCAATTAGTTACTGTTCTTCTGGAAGTATTTTCAGCCATGAAGCTGCTACGTCTGCTTTTTTTGGTGATGATGATGCTTAGGGCCATTTGACAGGTAATCATTAGAACTTAGATCCTTGCAGACTATGGGGTCTTTTCTCCTATCATTGCAGGGGGATTTATGTAGGTAACTCCTATTAATGTTAATGGGACTTGCATGTGTAAATCCTCCTTGCATCAATGGGAAAATTGACCCCTGAAAAAAAAAATTCATGTTAGACTTGCTGATTCAGAAACGTCCAGGCTGTCAGCTCCTGTGTGGAAATGTGATGGAGCATGTGCTTTGTGCTGTTTCACTGAAATGCTCTGAAGAGGACTCGGGGAATTTTCAGGGGCTTTATCTTTTATATTGTATTTTATATTTTCCATACACTTCCGAATCTTGTCAGAGTTCCTGTAACGATTCTTTTTATGTAGCTAGTATCTATTTTACTTTCTGTACTCAGCATGGCTCCTTTTGCTTCGGCTCTCATTGTGTTTTAGGCCCCTCTGTCTCCCCTCCAAATCTTTTTACGTCAGCAATATGAGTTGCAACAGCTTAATTTCAAGAACAGTTTGCTAGTAATGTATTGATTAATGACAAGTCAGAAGTATTAAAATACTGTTTTCACACAATAAGAGACTAAGTCACTTATAATCCATAATCTCAACTGTTGAGGGGATAAAAACAATTGCCTCAACACTTTTCCAGGCTGGGAGTGGGAAAACATGTGAACTACCCACTTGCCTTGAGTGGTTCCAAATCCAGACAATTTTTACATTTCCAATGGTATCAGCAGGAAAATGAAACTTAACTGTTTTGTGTGTGTGTGTATAATACTATTGGAAAAAAATTCTGTTAAGAATTGTAATCAGCTTTGTGTGTGTGTATATATATATATTATGACAAAATTATTAACTCATAAAAGTTAATCATTTAAACATTTGCAGAAGTCAACCACTATAGAATGTCCAAAAGTTAGAATTAACCTGCTATTACCAGAACTGTGAAAAATATGTGGGAGAGTTGTGGTGGCAGGGCAGTTGCTTGCATTCCTTGGGTAAGTAGCGATGCAAAGTATGTTTGATAAGATGTAGAAGTAGTTGTGACACTGGAAGTCTGAGACACTGATATAAAATGTTCATTTATTGCAGCCCACTTTAATAGTAAGATTGCTTCAATAATCAGATGGAAATCTTTACTTAGGTGTGTATGATTTCAAGAATAATTTTTTTAATGTAATAAAAAGTTATCATTTTTTAATGTGATAAAAAGTTACCATGGAAGGATACTTTCAGCTGTAGAGGTAAGTAGTATGAAATGGTCAGCCATGTGGAATTCATGTCATCAGCCTCATATCTAGCAAAAAAATTACTTTTGGTGAAAATAGAACTTATTAGCAATTCCACCATTATGTTTATTTACAGGCTGCCAGTTCCTGTTTATAAGAGTGACTGGTTCTTCAAAATCTGGATGGGGAGCCAGGCAGGAATATTGTAAATCTCAATGACATTTGAGATTTAGGAAGTTGACAGTGAAGTATCAGGAAGATGTAGTTGTCGACTGCATGGGAGTTCTGATCAGAGGAGACTTTAATAGAAAATACTCTTCCTGTCACAATTCTAACAGACAATATATTTTACACTACTTGCATACATTGACAAAAAAGATGGAAGGTATCAACCTGAATGTATATCAAGCCCCAGATGTATTTGAGTAAACGATGGTTGCGTAGACAATGGTTGACTCCCAGTGTATATAATGCTGCTCAAATGGCAGTTTTATGTAGGTGTCTTCTCAATCTTGGGGAAAAGCTTCTTTGAGAGTGTTGCAAGTTTTATAACTGGCCAGTATACTGAATTCAGTAGTATACTTCTGTTGTCGTTTAACCCCAGCCAGCAAGTAAGCCCCACACAGCTGCTCACTCACTCCCCCCCAGTGGGATGGGGGAGAGAATCAGAAGAGTAAAAGTGAGAAAACTCATGGGTTGAGATAAAGACAGTTTAGTAGGTAAAGCAAAAGCCACGCACACAAGCAAAGCAAAACAAGGAATTCATTCACTCCTTCCCATCGGCAGGCAGGTGTTCAGCCATCTCCAGGAAAGCAGGGCTCCATCATGCGTAACGGTGACTTGGGAAGACAAACACTACTCCGAACGTCCCCCTCTTCCTCCTTCTTCCCCCAGCTTTACATGCTCAGCATGATGTCATATGGTGTGGGATATCCCTTGGGTCAGTTGGGGTCAGCTGTCCCGGCCGTGTCCCCTCCCAGCTTCTTGTGCCCCCCCAGCCTGCTCGCTGGTGGGGTGGGGTGAGAGGCAGAAAAGGCCTTGACCCTGTGTCAGCACTGCTCAGCAGTAACTAAAACATCCCTGTGTTATCAACACTGTTTCCAGCACAAATCCAAAACGTAGCCCCATACTAGCTACTATGAAGAAAATTAACTCTATCCCAGCCAAAACCAGCACAACTTCTTCACCTGATTTTAGTTTTTCCTATTACCTGTCAGAATTTTTTTTTACTCAAAAAGGTTTAAGCATCAAGTAGGACTAAAATACTTTCTTGGTGACAGTCTAGTCTTTTGATTACCATAAGAGGCATGGTGCAAGGAGGTTGTGCCGTTAATACAGATAATGCTGATTTTCAGGAAATCTGAGGACATCCACATTTTTAGATACAGATTTTCAGGATCTCATACTTCCTTCTGAAGTGCCACCCCATAATTCATAATATATTTGGGTCTCTGGAGAAGGCTTTAGTGCTGTTCCTCCATTCTGTATGGTTAAGACTCCAGTAAGTGGGGCATGCCAAAGGCTACGGACACTCCATCTGTCTTCTCAAACAGAAGAGGCTTCTCTTCTGAGGTGTTAATTGCGTGATAGCAATCGCCACTGGTGGCTAACAAATGTGGCTTTGGCTTGTATAGCTGCTTTTTTGCTGCTCCAACTTCAGGAAGCTTATTCTCTAGTTGAGTACTGGTAGCTTTATCTCATTCCTTTTCTTTTTCTCTAAGCATTGAGCTGGACTAAGAAATGCTTCTCTGTTGGAAGTGATTGTTGTCTCAATCCTGAAGCTGTTGGGTTAGTAAGTCATATTAGCACAATGATAAAACATCTGGATAATGTCGTGCTAGACTGCAGTTCATTGATACCTCAAGGCCTAGTTCACAAGCCATAAAACCAATGTGGTGTTTGTTGGTAAGCTGGTATTCTGTACCTGAGTTGAATGTCCAGACTGAGGAACAAGGTTTTTTTATTACTGGCTGACATCATACTAGAAACCTGAGTCTAGAAAAGAGTAGACAAGAGTCTTCTCTCATTAAAAACAAAACAAAAACAAAAACAAAAAAATCACAAATCCAAACACTCCTGTGCTTTGTTTTAGACTGTGAGTACGTAAGAAACTTGGTAATGGCCCATGTGGAATTCTGAATCTATTCTGTTTCAAACCCAAGCATATTTCTGGAGCTCACCCAAGGGAAAGCCATTTAATCATGATGAGAAACCAGCTGTCAGACCAATGTAACGAAACGTTGCTCTGGGAACTTTTCAGTAGCGTGAAAGTCACTGCAAGTCATGGTTGAGTCCTTTGTTGTCAATAAATTATCCAGTGAATTCAGCCTTTTTTCCTGTTAAAAAAATGTGTGTAAGCCCTAGCTAAGTACCTTCAGTGAATAATTTTTAGACTATAGATTATTCAGAGAGAATCCACTATGATTCTTACAGCAACTTATTAGCTAAGTCATGTGGTATTTTCCTGCTCCATATTTGGATGCTGAAATAATACGTAAAAGTTAATTTAAAAAATTATGTATTCATTATTACATCATACATTTTTAAGACAAAAAATTAAAATACTTTTATGAAAAACAACAAAAACGCTATCTACTATTAAGGAAGCCATCATGAAATAACTTATTTTGGTGACACTTGTATGTGATGCTTGCATTTTCTTTCCATAGAAGTTTTAAGCCAGGAAACCTTAGATTACTTTCCAGACTCTCAGTCTGAATCTAAAATGAAAATGTGAGCATGGTAAAAGCCAATAGCCGTCACAGTTAAGGACATACTGCTAAGATATCGCTTGAAATGCACACTGCATGGAGTATACATCTAAAAATTTGGTTTGTATCAAATCTCTTCAGATGGCCTATTCCAGTGTCATCTCTGAAGCGATGTTTGAAATTGCATGCACGTGCACAAATGTAATAAAGGGCGGACAAAGCAGTACTCGAAGAGTAACAACAAGCAGTGGATAATGTATCAACTTGGGATTCAAGAGAAATGGATATATTTTTTGGCTCTGGCGCTGGTTTCCTCAATGAACTTGGTTGAGTCATCTCCCTTTAATGTTGTAGTAAAAAGATGTAAAATGGTGACAGATATTTTTCTGAAGCCTTTTGAGAGGTCAATAAAATATAAAAGTAATATATGTATTTGAGAAAAAAACAGTGTTAATGATAACTGTAAAAATGGATAGCAGTAGTACTTGAGTAGAGGTGGAAATGATTTTCTGATAAAAAATCAAGTATAACTATTATAACATGATTGAGATAGCAAATACTTTGCTAGCCAAGTCCCTTTTTTCCATCTCTGATACTTTGTGTTTCACAAGTAAGGTTTCACCGATCAGCACAAACTCTTTGTTTACTGCTTAATAAAAATAACATAAAAATATACTTTTTTTTTAAAAATCTTTTTCTTATTATGCATATTTTGCTGGCAGATTGTAATGCATATTGCTTCATTGTTTAATTAGGACTTAATGCTAATGTCATTAACATTCTATGTGATAATTCAGTGGGTTGCCTATTTATAGACATAATGAAAGTCGTATTTTTTTTGTAGTAAAGTGCTTTTGACTGTGCTATTAAATTAAAAATAATGTTAAAGTTATTATAACCTGATGTTAGCTTTCAGTTTCATTGTCCGTGCTCCAGCGAATCTGAAAAATACTGCTACATACGCTAAACATGGGTTTTTTTAAATTATTGGTTGGTTTTTTTTTAATAGAGCCTAACTCATCCTTTGCTTTGAGAAAGAAAAAAGAAACAGATGGAATTAAGCAGGAATCTCAAAAAACTGAGATCTGAAGTTTGAAATATTGTTCTCCTTGAAGACTGTTTGGAGTTACGACACTGAATTTAAGTAATCAGAATCTTATCAAAATTTTATTCTGTGGTACTGCTTATAAATCAGGTAATTAGGCAGCACTTTACCTTTCAGTTTATTACCACAAGTATGGATGTGTGCTTTATTTGTGGTTACAAAGTGCAAAATTACTGCTGAATTTTGTACTCCATGTGATCTCTTTAGTATAGACAAATGAATTTATGGATTTCTTTCTACATGGTCTTTTTCTGAGCATTTGTAATATCTTATGTGCATAAATGATCTCCTCTCCTAGAAAGGTTTTTAGAGAAAAGCAGTGGGATGCCTGTAACAAAAATCAGTAAGCACAAAACTGTGAATGAAGTACACTTCAAGGAACTCCTAATAATTATGGCCCTATTTTGGATAGTATTTCACCTGATGTCCTTTTGTACTTAACTGATAAATACGGTATATATACAGTGATCATATTGTGCACATTCTTATTTTAATTCACCTTTTTACAGCTTGGATTATGCATACTTGTAGGGCTCTCTTTCTGTACTTCGTAACATGTCCCAGTTTAATTAAATTTGTCTTTTCATTTTGTGCTCTACACTCTCTAATCTTTGAGTCAAACACGATCAAGGAGGTTTAATGGTGCCAGGCCAATGAATAATACTTGAATAATAAGTGGGAAGTAATAGAAGGTAAAGAAAATATATTTAAGTGCTGCCCCTTCCCTACCTCCATTATGTACACAGGGGGTGTTCTTGGTGGTGGGAATAAAATTTGGTGAGAGGTGATAAAATAGTTTGTACTTCATGGGCTTGGAGGACTTGCAGGGAGGCAAGTGGTGTCCTCCCCGTGACGCTGATGGTGGATGCTCACCAGATGGGGCTGAAGGCCACCACTGCCGGTGGCGTGGCCTGTCTCCTCTCTGGCCTGGATTGTGGCACCAGCAGCAGGGGGCCTGGACTGGCACGCCTCAGCAGCGAGGTAGGAGAGCCCTTGCGAGGTGGGAAGGGGTATGTCTGTAGGCAGTGCTGAGGAAGAGGGTCTGCATGTCTCTGCTCCCTGCTCCTCTCAGCTGCTATGCTGAAGGACTTGGTGTTCCTCTCCCATCTACCTTGCATTCGTGATGCCTCTTCTGTCCAGTACATATTCAGTTACTCCAGAGGGAGAAATAATCCCCCTTCTTCCTAGGTGGTTACACTTGACCTTGTCACTTCCTTCTTGAGAAAATATAAACAAGTAAACTAAATTTGTGGTGCGGTGCAATGCAGGATGGCACAAGCGAAGGCCTGGCTTTTTGGGTGGCTCCTCTGAATCTCTTAAAGCTTTGCAGTCGATAAATAATGGCTTCTCTGACCCAGGATGGTCGCTGCCAAGTGGAAAATGCTGTTATGGCGCCTCAGCGTTCAGCCTGTACTCGCTGTTTTCAGCTCCACAGGAGCTGAAGTGATGAACCACCATTGACCAGCTCATCCTGCACAGGGAAAACTAAATGCAACTCTGGATGTAAATTTTGGAATTTTATGGATTTTTAGAGGAATTTGAGGTAAGTTTTGAGTTTCTTCTAGGCACTTCTGTGGCTGTCATCCTTGGTGATTTTGGAAAGAAGACTAAGAACTAAACAAGCTAAGAAAATTGTTCTCTGAACTTGACTGATATCTCCGTAATGCTGGGCTGAGAGAGGCTTCCTCCAGGAAAGCTCGTACTGCGCCACTCTGAAGGAGCATTCTTTACAGTATTGAGTCTGGTTGGTGTTACGGATGCTATGGTAGCTTCACACTGCAGGGCTTAAACCTATTCTTATTGAAATCAATAGATATTTTTCTTATAAAGCCACCTGGAAAGGTTTTTAAAGGATTATTGGAATTTTTGGATTACCACAGATGAATTCATTCTGTTTCACTGAATTGAATTACAGCACCATATCTGTTGCTAGTATATTAATAAAATGCATGAAGCCGGCCTTAAAACGCAGTTCCTTTGTGAAGAGACTTTAAAAAAAAAAAAGAATAAGCCGGAAGGATTTTTCAAAGATGCGTATTTTTCTCCAAGTAATGTTGCATACAGACTGGAGATTGCTTCTTCTATTGAATTGCATAATGAAAAATCAATCAGTTTAATGGTTGACAAACTTTGACATTCAAATAAAAATGTTGCTGGTATTTTCATAAAGACCTGTAGGCAAAACTAGATTCAGTGACTTTAATTTATGCAATAGTAAATGTCTGCCAAAACATTGTACAAATGACTGTATAATGAGGCAATAATAACTATGAGGAATGGAAGGAAAGCAAACAGAGGCCAAATTTCTCAGTTTTTACAGATTATGTAATTTTGCAAAGCCTTTCAATGTAAAATATGTTTCTACAGCATCCTTTTCAACAATACATTCTGTTTTGAAAGCAATTGCTCAAAATCATCAAAACACATTTATCTGAAACTGTTGTGTAGTATCAGATTGCAATGTTTAGTTTCTCTACTTGTTCAGTCTTCTACCCAGGCTGCATTTACTTCTTGACCACTTCTCACCTTACTGAATACTCTGCAAAAACTAGCTAAATGAAAAAGCCGTGTTCATAGTGGTTCTATTATATTTTTCATGTGCCTGTGAGCACAAAGAAGGATAAGAGAAGTCCTTCTGTGAAGGAGAAAAAGACAACAGCAAAAGGCTTGACAAGCTGCTGGTTTTGCATGTGTGGTTGTTCTGACTGTTTTGGGTTTTTTTATTTTCTTTGATTCAGAAGGGAAAGAAATCGCGGTAAGGGAAGAGGACACCTTTGTTCCTCATTCATTTCTGCTTTTAATGTATGTTTGAACACAGTACTGAGCGGAAGAGCAAAGGGAGTGCTGAGCCTTGCTACCACTTTCAGCCTTTAGGCACTGCCATCCTAGAGGCAGCAGACTGGCTTAATAAATCCCATTAGCCTCTCTTCTTGCTCAAGCGTTGTCTAGCTTCAAGCTTTTCAGTGTCACTTAGTCCAATATATTCATCCTTCCTCCAGTCATCTTTACTTTGCTCTTTGTTTGCCCTATTCCTACATGCTTCTTGGAAATTTCCCTTCCCAATCCTAGGATAGGCTGCAAGGAGAAACTGGATGACCTCTAGTTGTATGAAGAGGTCTCAAACTGGGAAACTGAGGGGCACAAAAGAGTGAATTAGAGAATTGGTGTCTTGGGGGTCCTGACATCAACTGAAGTTTAATACAACCGAAGCAGAATTCCTTTTACAAAAAAAATTCTTTTCCACCCATACCCTTTGATTTCAAAGCATGGCTGGCTGTTACTCAGGCTCTTGCTCATATAGATGGTAGTGTGTTTTGGCTGCAACCATATGTATCAGCTTGTTCAAGGCCTCTTTGTTTGGAGTGTATATAAAACTCCAGAGTTTCTGAGTGCTTCATTAATGTCAATAGCAAGTTTTGCCTTGCTTTCCTCTTCTTAGCACTGTTAACTACTTGAATCTTCTAAGCTTTGCACAACTTTGAACTCCATTCCATTCCGATATGCTCTGGGTATTTTTGTTAAAATTCTTTTTACTGTAATTACACCAGCTTGATCCAATTTGCCCTTTTTTTCATTTTCCTTTCATGCGTTATCCCAAGCTTTGAATACCCTTTTAAAACTGACTTATAAGATTACTAAATTTTTTTAGTATAATTATGTGCCTGAATTCAAGATATTAACTAAACTAGATGTAACTTTTATTGCATTGTCTAATGGGGAAAAAAAAAATTTACTCCTCCTGTGCTGCATTCCAGCCCTCACAAGATAACGTAGCTGCTTTACAGCCACCTGCCTGCCCTACTTCAGTTGTCACCTGCCTCTTGTCTGTTTGACTTACTGTTATGTTGTGTTGAGTTCTTCAAGGTAGTGACTGTGTCTCTTTCTATTTCCGTAATGTCTAATAAACTTCTTGGTGCTATATTAAATAATGTGCCAGGTGACTCACACATTATCACTGGTTAATTGTGTTTTGCCACTTCTTTTCTCGAAGAAAATAATGCTTTTCATTTTCGTTTCAGGAAGATCAGGGGAGTATTCCCTTTTCATTCCAGGGGATTAATGATAATTATGCTTATTTTCCACCTTTATCATTCTTCTGATTTTTGTCTTGATATGATGACTGATTTTTAGTATCTCTGTTTTATAACTGGCAAAAGCAAATTGAAGAAGTTAATTGATTTCCCTGTGGCCATAGAAGGAACAAATGGCAGAGTCCAGATTAAAGCATTGTTCCCATTTTTTCCTTCTAGCTAAAATTAGAGGTAAGTTACTCATACCTTTCATTTCTATAGTAATTTGTGTGGTGATCTCGCATTTCTCTATCAAGAAGTCTGTAGTATGTTTTATTCAAGAGCTTTGCATTACGATTGACGTTAATGCCTAGATGGAAACTGGTATGGTAAATGTCTGCTCCTAAGTGTAATAAGGTTTTTTGTTTGTTTGTTTAAATGTAATCAACTATAGTATTTATTTGTACTGATGTATCTCACAAATATTTAATGATTTTTAGGGCAAAAATGTTATGCCATGTTTACACTTTGGAAAAGCTGTAGCAAGGACAGAAATACAGCCATGGCTCAAAGTCGCATCCAGCGTGCGAATAGGGACTCTGTTCTTTTGCAATAGGGTTCTGGGGCTTTTCAGCTCTCTTTTTTAAGCAGTATGTGATAGGATTGTGAGCTACTGAAAACAAGGTAGAGCCCCTTAGCTGTCCTAGTATTGATCATAAGCAAGGGAGCATGTATATACTCAGGTATTTCTTTCCCTGTCATGGATGTGAATGAACTCTTAAGGCATAGGGGGTTTGGTACTTAAAAGCTTAAACAATTACTCATGAGGACACAAGTTTTTCTCAGTGTTTGGGAGATTCATGTTTCCTGTTGACACTTTGCAGCATGAAAGGAGCACGCATGTTGCATCTAAAGAGCAAGACAATATTTGATATTTACTGTAAGATGAAAATATGCATTAAAAACTCTAAAAGAAAATACAAACTTGAGGAGGCAGTAGCTGATTGACAGCCGTGGAAGTCATTTTTCTTTCATGATTCTGGCATTTCATGCATTGCTAAATGTCATCCACAGCTATCTGTTGTATCTGTCAGTAAGGAATACAATATGACAGCTGCTCTTCACCGTTCCACAGCATCGGTTCATTCAGTAATAAGCTTCCACGTATTTTTATCTTTGTTGTCTCTTTCTTAACAGTTCAAAAGAAAAACAGATAGCGATTACAGTTGATACTGAATTCTCCCCAGTGCCAACGTCTTGAGTAAGCAGCCTTATGTGCTAAATAAGTTATTAACAATAGGTCTCTTCCTTCTTGGTGTGGTGCTATAACATACATGAAGTTCCTACAAGCACATTGTGCATTCTTAACACTATCACATTATGCAGGCTTCAGCATCTAAAGGTAGGTCAACATATTATCTTTAGAATGGATGTATAGATAGAAATGCTGGCTTCATATTCTGAAGTTTACCTTTTTTACTGGTGGTATATAGTTTGGAGTGTATATAACAAGCACAGGTGGAACCAAGTTTTTAGCTAAGCCATCTTCTTACACATGATCGTTGTTACGTGACTGGTTTTAGGAAAATAACATATTTATTCATTTTATGTCAAGAAATACGGCAAAATCATGTACTCCTTACTGAAATCTCTTTACAAATCATTGCTATAACAGTGTCTTTTTAAAATTATTGTATGCATTCTGAATCTTTTATGATTGTGCCACTGCTGTACGTTTTAAAAAAAAACACTTTAAAAGTTATTATTGATGTTACTTAGTAATGCATAGGCTTAGCTTTGATATATTTGGTTATCTTGCTAAGCCTGTTATGCAACAATTGTCAGTAATTGGCTTTATTATTTTTTATAATTAATATAGCTATAGTAAGTGCAGTAATCTAATATGTAAAAAACATAAATACAAGATTTTTTCCAAAGTTCTAATTTAGAGTTAGATGCCTGACTTCAGTCAGAGAAGAGACTGGTATCAAATGCTTGCTTCTGCCTTTGAAAACTTACCCCTAAAACTCTTTGGGCAAATGAAGTGATATGCATAGTATATATTCTTGCTTTTTTAAATTGACTCAGAGCTGCTCAGTTGCAGTAGATGTGCTACTGCAGACAGCTGTTGGAAAAAATCTTTTAGATCTAATGGTAGAGGCCTGCGATTTTTGAGCCAGAAGGACCGAATTCTGTCACTTCTCAGCTCTGAAGTTCTGTGTATCTTAATTTTCAGACTCCTACATCTTTGAAATTTTAAGTGGTACATATTTGGCTTAGGTCATACTTTTAAAAAAAGTCTTTTATCCTAAACTATAAGGGAAAGAATATCCACAGGATATGAAAATGTCAATCAAAAAGGCTTAACTACTTAAACGTGTTGATTTGCATGTTTATATAATTTACACTAAATATCAAGCACTGTATGAGATACTTAATAAACTAAGATATAAGATTGGTACTGCTGATCTACAGAATGAGTCTGTTTCATGAAAGTTATGCAAAAGATTACTGAACTGAGACTGCTGTTGGCTTTAAATTCATATAATGCCCAATACACCAACAAATAAGCAGTGGATATTTCAGATATTAGATGAGTAGTTAACATTTATTTCTCCTTACAGCAATGTAGTTTTAGGTATACGCAGTAAGCTTTCTGTAATGTCAGACAATGATTATTTAGGTGAAAAATGGGTTGTAGTGGGGGTTTTGCATACCACCATCTTTTTTGTTCATTGCCAAAATGTAAACTTACCATTTAAAAGCAGTCTCACAGAGTAATTACAGTGAAAAGGAAGATTGGGAAACACTGAGTTACATGATAACAAAGAAAGTGGTTTTTAGAGTCAGTTTATCTCCTGCTGAAATAGAATAGGAGTTGCATCAAGTAGGGTTCTTCGGTTACTAAACCAGTTGTTCATTAGATATTGTATCATTTGATTTTCGTATGAAAAAACAGATCCTAATTACGTTTGCAGTCTAGTGGACTCTTAGGTGAAGCTTGCCTGTAAAATATTTTAATTAAACATACTTTAACACCAGAAAATTCAGAGACTTGTCAGGGAAGGCATCTAGCTTAAAAACACTTCTGAAACTCTATGCCCTTTGTGTCTGAGTTAAAGTGAACAGGTTCAGAACTGTTACGTTTTTCTAAACTCAGCTTCAATTTTGGTAAGCCATCCTAGATTGCTCTGTAGGTAGTGTTGAAGTTGGAGCTTCATAGCTGAACAACCATCAGCACACTAGTACGTGGATACATCGCAAGTAATTAAAAATGAAGCAACAAAACTTTCTCACTTCTTCCTGACTAAAGCATGCTTTCTCAGCAATAGAACTAAAACAGTTTGCTAACCTCCAGCACTTGTGTCAGCAGCAAAATTGAAAGTATTTTTTGTCACCTGCACTGCTGTCAGCAGAAAAAAAAAATAGAAAGTAGAGGAACATAATTTCAGCACTAACATAAGTATCAGAATGATTTACCTGTCTGTTCTGCTTCACTTTCATCTCAGCTTTCAGGGCTTCATTCATCAATCTTTTATTTACACACGCATATCTCATTTTTACACAATTTCTTTCTCCCTGACCAGATGGCTGCATTGTCTGCTCGGTGTTCATCAAAAAGAATGAGAAAATACACGGATGCGTAGTGTCATCTGGGTAGAATTTGGCTAACTCTATTTTTCAGCAGCAATTTTGTAAGTATTCAGATAATGAAAAAGAACACTTAGACATTTCAGAAAAATACCACAAAATTCTCAAATGTATTACTTATTTTTATCTATATGAAAATACTCTCTCTCAGTCTATGCACCAGGTTTGTTTCATCACACACAGCCATTTAAGTGGCAGTAGTTTAGTAGGATTAATATAAAACTGAAAGCTGGTCAGAAAAAGAAAGGTACATCTTAAATAAAATGAAGAATTCTTTTAATACTAATTTTTTTAAAAACTAATATTCATTTGAATAGCATATACAAGTGTTGTAGTAGTTCAGTTTGTATTTCATCTACAGTACCTATTTTGTCTGTATACAGTTCTGTTTTTAGAACAAGCTTAGTGAGTTTGCTTCCAATGAGCTTTTCTTGAAATGTGTAGAACTTTTTAGGAAGAAGCTTGTTCTATTCTTAAAATGCTTTCAAATCTTACTCTAACTTTTTGCAAAATTATTCTTGCCTAATTTCACATAACCTGTCTTGTCTGCAGTATTTCTAACAATATTTTTGTTGCATTCTTAGCTTCTTAAGTGCTATTCACATATAAACTTAGCCTATAGAATTTTGCTTTAGTGTGATGCATTCATTTTTGCACCTTGTTTAAAATGTAATATATACACAGTAGAAATAAATAGTAGTAATTATATTTCAAATTTTTATGAGTCCCATCATTGTGAATTAGATCTTTTCCAAGTGTTTATTTGCTCTTTTTCTACCAGACTCAATCTCTAGTTTTTGTTTGATAGCAGAGTTTGTGATTGGTTTGGAATTACTTATAGGCTGATTAACTTGAGTAATCCCAGGCAAAGAATGGAAAAGGAGAAGTTTGTAGGGCATTCCATTCCTTTTGACAGTCAGCATTGTATTATGGATGACAAGTATCATTAGATGAATTTTATATCATTCTTGAAGATTAATGTTCGTAAAGGTATTTGTACAGATGTAATATATATTTTAGATGCAAGTTGTTGGCTTTGCTAGAACACAACAAATTATCAGAGTATTGTGAATAGAACACATGTAAAATGGATTTAACTCAGCTAGGAGACCTCACAAAGGAGCTAACAATGGGAAATAGTCTTTGAAAGGCAGTATTTCTGGCAGGGTAGAAAAGTATTATGTTCTTCAATATTATCAATAATGTAACATAAATATTGTACTACCACTCAGAACATTTGCCACTGACAAAATGATTATGGCTTAATAAGCATTGACAAGGACAGAGCCATTATGCATAGTAATACAGCTTGTAATGGTAAGCATTGGCCATTATAATAAACTACATGTTAATGCTGCTGTAGTCAAATGTATTCTTGTAGAACAGGGAAAATAGGTTATAACTACAGAATGGACACTATGTCCGGGAAGGAAGTGACTTTCAAAAAGCTTTAAAAATAATGGTAGTAAATGACTCAACAGAAACTCCCAGCAAATGCTGTGTAATATAGGATAAATTTGATAATATAAAAATTACTTTGTGCACTGCTGAGGCTGATACGTTTTCATTTTTGATTCTGCAGTGTGTTCTCATTAATTCTAGTATTTAAATTCTAATTCAACGTAAACAACGTGGAAGAACTTACAGAATGTAGAGAAGAGCTTCACATGTGAGTCAGGCTAGAGAAACACCTGTAAATTAGAGACTTCAAGGTTGGCTTGCTGAGCTACTAAAAAAGAACTTAATAGGATAACTGTCGGCGTACAAATAACTTCATTGGATCGGGGTTTGTGTACTAAAGTCTCTTTAACGCAAACACAGCAAGGACTAGAACCTCAGGCAAAGTAAATTCATAATCGAAAACTGTGAAACAAGCAACCAGAGAAAGTGATGGCTTTTCTTTCTCAGAAAGTCTTCAGATGAAGTCTTACTGTAAAGTGTGTGAGCCCATACAAGGCATATAACAAACTGCTGGAATTATAGAGTGAAATTCTGTGACTGCGACACGGAAATCAGAATAGCTCATTTAAAGTAAAATTCTGCCCTTAAAGTTAAAAAATACGTGGTAATTTCTGAATATTATTGCTCTGATTACAGACGTGTTTTAATTTATTGGTTAATTTACTGAAAAGGTAAGCTGAAAAATGGGTGGAGAAAAATAGCGCCTCAAAACAGCAGTCTCTCAGGAGAAATTGGAGGAGTTGCAGGGAAAATGTCCAAACTATTTGCTGTGGTGATTTAATCTCTTTTACAACAACCTACAAAACTGTTTTTACTTAAACTGGGAAAGAGCTGATGGACATAAAAGAATGCAAGAAACTGAGCTGAATTGAAAGAGGTTTTCTGTTAAATGAGAAACAGCAGTCACTGAAGTGAAGCTAAACTGAAACATAGCCCTCTCCTCTCCTTTTATTCTTTTCACTGAGATTGCCTAAAGAAGCAAGCTCTGCTTAAACTGGAATGTAAGAAAAATAGGCATTCAGATCACTTATTGTTTTAATATTTTTAGAAGTTTTATATCTACTGCTAAAGATGACTTTTGGCTCTGAGGACTACTATGTCAATTTATACCACTTAATACATATTTCCAGAGGAAAAAAAATTCAAATGCTGAAATGTAGTCAGACTTGAAGCTAGATACATACAAAATTATGGCTCAGGGCTGAAACTTAGGGAGAAATACGAAGTTTCTGAATATGAAACAACGGGGGGATAGAGATTGCAGTTGGCCAGTGTCATGGTTACTCCATTTTGCTTTCAAATTCTCCATACCCTCTTCTGGTCTTTTTGACTGAAAACATAATGCTAGAACCCAAGATGCTTAGTTTGTCTGTGCAAGCACTTTAAAGTTCAAAATTCAAGAAAAACAATGACCGCAGCTCTAGTTGTAAATAGTCACAAGATCTATCTGTGACATTTATTTTAACTATGTCTATTGTTTCACATTATTTTCATGGAAGGAATGCTAAAAATTAATTGTTTAAAAAAACCCAAACCACTAGTTTTTTGTAGTCAGTGCTGGAGGATTGAAGTTTTCTTTACTACTTCTGCTAGAACTGGACAGTAGTTGTAATATGTACATTTTCGAGTAAAGGTATAAGAATTTTAAACATTTTAAAAGGCTCTTTCTAGCAGTAGAGATGTAGTAGACTACTTCAGAGTCCTCCTTTCTCCACTGCATGCAGAGAACACTGCCACCTGGAGAAAAAAGGAAGAGAACTGTGTTAGACCTGATGGCAGCAAACAACTAAAAATTCAGAGTTCAGAAGCACTAAGTGACACGGGACACATTTTCTTGGGGCAATCTAATGGGCTGTGAGGACAGCAGGGCATCACTTACACAAGAGCAGGACAACTGTGATTTTCTTGATGGAGTGTCCTCAGCAGGGTACCTCAGGTTTCAGGAATGGTCCGTGCTAACAATAACTATCTTTCTGAGGCTGTGAACTGCCCTGAAAATGAATATGAGCCCTTGCAGCATAGAAATGAGGAACTTCAATTTCTGCTGAATCATTTTTCTATGTCTTGGAAGAGAATAGCCATGATAGATGCAATGCAGTGAAAGAACAGGAGCTTCTGGAGTTCCATGCATATCAACAAGTTCCAAAACTGCTATCCCTCTGTCTTTATTATGATATAAAAGCTATCAAAATCCAAATACCTCCTCTCCCACCTCCTTTCAACATTATGGAGCTTAATACATAGCACAGTTTGCTAGTTTGATAGTATTTTTATAATACTGTTTTTAGTACACATCCATAGGATGATGCACACTTGCAAACCTCATAAATAGGGCTGATATTATCCCCATCTGAGAGGCAGAAAACTCAACAAGGAGGTTGTGACCTGCCCAAAATCGCATGAGATTTATGTATCTCAGGTATCAGAGGCTAGCTTAGTCCACAGATTTACCACTGCATAGCCCATAAAATCAAGAGTTTTCAACTTAAGGAAAAAAACCTTGAAGTAAAACTGTACGTGGGAGGGAAAACAACATTAAGTAAATTTTCAGGTTGGTAGTTGTAACTCAGTTCTAACCATCAAGACAGAGGTCTTGATACTTCTTTGAAAATATCAGCTCCGTGTTGCCGCTATGCCCAGTGGCCACTCATAAAGAGAAACGTAAAACTTAAGAAATGCAAAACAAAAAATTAAGACACCCTTCTGCTAAAGTAAAACCTTACTAGTTATGAAGTTCACACATATCTTGGCTCAGATACACTCGTACTCCCAAAAGCAGTTTGGAAAACCAGAAAAGTTGTAAGAAAAATAATCAGCAATATGGGGCAGGTTCCTTACAAGGATAAACTGAATAGACCAGAACTCTACAGCTTGCAGAAGAAATGCATGCAGGGAGATCTAGCAGAAGGCTTGTAGCATCATGAATGGTTTGGAGAAAATGTTTAGAAAACAATTTTTAGTTATTTTTCACAGCACAAGAGAGAACAATGTGCCAAGGCATTATCAGGCATGAAAGAGGTTAATACCTCTAACTGTGGAGTGAGTTTGGGGTTTTTTCAGTTGATTTTTTGTTTTTCTTCCAGAAAAGTAGTGGCTATTCATTGGTCAGAGAAGTGGAAAAATTTTAAGGGTCTGCTCAGGAGAGTGTGAGTAGACAATCAGTTTTAAGCTGTTTCTAGTTTTTTCGTTCTGTCTTTAACAGTAGAATTTTAAAGCTGTTTAGCAACGTTGATACATTTCTTTTCCTTCCTTGGTGAGTGCTAAAAATGTTAGTGCATTGAATCTTGATCATAAACCCAGATTCTGTATTTCTTACTTAAGGGGTTTTTTTTAGAAGTTTTCACTTAGATAGGACATATATCATTTAGGAATGACAGCTATCTAATCATTATGTTTTCCTATATTTTCAAATCTTCTTTATGACATCTACAGTGTCCTTAACTACTAATTCAGATAAATGAAAAAATCCAACCACAAGAATATTTAATTGCTGTAAGTGCCTGCTAACTATTAATCTCTGCTAGTGTACAGTAATATAATAAATTTTGTATGGATATACTGATTACCACCATATGATTATCAGACAAATTACTTATAAGCAGTGCTTTTCCAGTGGACTCCAACACACTGCTGCTATTACTCTAGTAAACTAAGCAATGAAATGATTTGTTCTGGAGTTCAGTTGTCAAATGCTGAAGTCACTGTTCCCTCATGAGTGGCATATAGCTTTCCACATAAGCAAAAGCTTGTTGTGTGTTCCTGGAATTCTTAAGCTCTTTAGTCACTATAGGGTTAGAGTGATTTTTTTTCAGTGAAACTTTAGATGTAATGACATCTACATGGAAGATTAAAACTTTGTTTCGGTTCAGATCTCCATCTTTTTTTAAAGTACATGCGAGTGGTTGAAGGAATGCTGAAATCTGTGGTTTATAAAAAGATGGATTATGTCTGTGTCTTGAAACTGCCATGTATTAGGCATAAGGACTGCTGACAGGCAGTGATGGAAATGTGTTATATCAGGTTATAAGCTAGCTTACCCTACCCTAACTTCTTTAACCTTAAAGAAAACTCCAAAAGAGAGCATGTTTTCTCATTACCTGAAAGGTAAAATAAATAATTTTGTCTTAGGCAGAGCATTATCAGACAACAATTTTTGGATCTTCGCAAATACTTTTAAGACACATTATTTTTAGCATCAAGGTCTACATTAGATGCACAGCTTCTCTGAAAGTCTTAGTTGGGGAGCTATCATTCCTCTGAGCTACCAAGATGCTGATCACCCAGAGTAGGATTTGTGTGGAGACAACATTTCAGAGAAACACTTTCTACTAAGTAAGTACATGGTTTTTATCAAAAGGGTATCTTATAATCGTCTTCTAGCAAAAAATTTATCTTGAAGAGATGTAGGGTTTTGGTTTTGGGAAAAAACCTTCCTGAAAATTAATTGGTACAATTGCAGATGTTAGCAATTTTTAGAGGTGTAGTTCCATGTTAATACTAAGATCCTTGTTTCTTGTGGTATCTGTTGGCAATGCTTTTCACAGATCAATTATAGTTCAGTTTTGTTTAAGAGTGGGGGTTTTTTAGCTTTAAATATACTTCCTTTCAATTTTCTGCCTCTGTTTTGAGAGTAAACAGAAGCACTTAATTTAGCTTCTTAAATGTTCGCTATTTTATCTCTTTATCATGTCTTCTCTTACTCGTCTCGACTTTAAAGAAAAATGTCCTATTTTTCACTCTCATATTTTTTTCGTAGCTTTGATCACTTTTGTCGCTCTTCTTTAGAGCCCTTTGGTCTGTTCTGTACATTTTTTTGAAAGAGTGTGACCAGAACTGAAGACAATAATTGAGGGAGGAAGCTGTTTTACTCATTTATAAGACAGACTCATAATAACATACCTTCTGCTAGCAAAATAAACTTGCTTGACTGCAGAAAAAATGTCTTCAAAATTCCTGAGACTGATTTGTAAGCACTCAATTTAGTATTCTTGGTAGATTTATGATACCAAGTTTTCCCAAACTTCACCCTTACACTTTTTTTTCTTTGCTGCTCAATATCTGTTTAGATTAGGATTTTCCAAGGATTTAAAGGACTTAACAGTACCTTTCTCCTATTGAATTTCAAACTCCACTAGCCTCGTTTGAATAGCCCATTCTTATTGAAAGACATTTTCCTACTATCTAGCTATTCATGTTTAAAGAGCTCTTTATATTTGAAAGAAATAATGTAAACAACTGTTTCTTTTAAGGATTCCTTCATGATTTGGGCTTATATATATGTATGGATATGTATTTTAACTCCAATCCATTGCTTTTAAATGGAAGAATTTCTTTTAATTTGAATTTTGAAGATTGTGAGCACTGAACTTAAGTGTGCAAGCATGGTAGTCATGTCTGGAAGAATTACCTAAAACCTCCATGTGATTACAGAAATTTTTTCACACTTACTCATTTTTTAAGTTATGACCTACAAACAATTTTTGTAATTCTTATTCAGGTAAGTGTCATGAAAGTATATTTACATGTTCTTGTTGTGTTTTATACTGCTTTGTATTTAACATTTCCTGTTGAATTTATTACTGTGGAATTATTCAATCATAGAGTATCAAAACATGCAGACTCTGCCATTTGTTGCCAGCCATCTTGATTCATAGAATCATAGAATAGAATCACAGAATCATTGAGGTTGGAAAAGACCTCTAAGATCATTGAGTCCAACCGTCAACCCAACACCACCATGTCCCCTAAACCATGTCCCTAAGTGCCGCATCTACACGTCTTTTAAATACCTCCAGGGATGGTGACTCAACCACTTCCCTGGGCAGCCTGTTCCAATGTTTAACCACTCTTTCAGTAAAGACATTTTTCCTCACGTCCAATCTAAACCTCCCCTGGCACAACTTGAGGCCATTTCCTCTTGTCCTATCGCTTGTTACTTCGGAGAAGAGACCGACACCCACCTGGCTACAACCTCCTTTCAGGGAGTTGTAGAGAGCGATGAGGTCTCCCCTCAGCCTCCTTTTCTCCAGGCTAAACAACCCCAGTTCCCTCAGCCGCTCCTCATCAGACTTGTTCTCCAGACCCCTCACCAGCCTCGTTGCCCTTCTCTGGACACGCTCCAGCACCTCGATGTCCTTCTTGTAGTGAGGGGCCCAAAACTGAACACAGTATTCGAGGTGCGGCCTCACCAGGGCCGAGTACAGGGGCACGATCACTTCCCTACTCCTGCTGGCCACACTATTTCTGATACAGGCCAGGATGCCATTGGCCTTCTTGGCCGCCTGGGCACACTGCCGGCTCATGTTCAGCCGGCTGTCAACCAGCACCCCCAGGTCCTTCTCTGCTGGGCAGCTTTCCAGCCACTCTTCCCCGAGCCTGTAGCGCTGCAGGGGGTTGTTGTGGCCCAAGTGCAGGACCCGGCACTTGGGCTTGTTGAACCTCATACAGTTGGCCTCGGCCCATCGATCCAGCCTGTCCAGGTCCCTCTGCAGAACCTTCCTACCCTCGAGCAGATCAACACTCCCGCCCAACTTGGTGTCATCTGCACACTGACTGAGGGTGCACTCGATCCCCTCATCCAGATCATCGATAAAGATATTGAACAAGACCGGCCCCAGTACTGAGCCCTGGGGAACACCGCTCGTGTGTTTTCTCATTTCGTAAATTTCTCATCTTCTCCCTTACCAAAGGAAGATCTAAGGTGCTGTATCTCTAGAAAAGAACTCCCTTCTTTCCCTTTTCTTGTTCATTAAAAAATCAGATTACTTGGTAATGCTATGTTCATTGTTTTGGCTCTTCCGGATAAGAAGTAAGTATGAAATTCCCAGAAATATTGTGTCCAAGTGACCTGGTAGAGGAAAAAAAGGATTTCTGATTGAAAACCAAGACCAGTTAAGTATGCAAGACTGCATCTAATTTATGCATGCAGTTGCCATGACTATGTATGCGCATTGGATAATTGCTAGCACAAATGACTACTGGCATTTGCACACACACTTATCCAATTAGTATGTGCAATCAAAGTAATTTCATGCACAAATTAGCTGCACAATTGTGCATGCCTTCTGCACATGTAATTGTATGTCTAATTGGTCTGAGAGTCTTGTTCACAATGTGTGTCTTGATTTTATTGCAATATAACGTAAAAAACTGAGTTTCATTTGCAGAAATGCAAATTTTGCATAACGTTAGCATTTAGAAATAACTCCAAACTCTTTTTACTAGATTTCACAAAATAAACATTTCTCTATGTGCTACCTGTAGGCAGTGTGAGCTCGCATTCCATAAATTAAATGACAGCTGAAAATTTAACTTGCCTTGAGTTTTTAACAATTATAGCCTTAATAAATCCTATAAATTATTCTATGCTTTATGTAGAAATAAGGCCACAAAATTGCACCATTTTTGTTCCTTATATGCTACGTATAACATTAAAAAATACTTTATTATGAATGCTTGCATGCAAAAGATGTTCAAAATATTGCCACAGTTTTATATTAAAAGAAAATGTATTAAGCACTATATTTAGTTCATATAAGCATGAAAGCCCTATAGAAAAAATACTGGAATCAGTGAAGTCATAATTTTGTTTGATGTAATTATTCCACATTTGATCATATGCTTGAACCAGGGCTTCTTTAAAAGCTTATTTGTCTTATAATCATATTTATTGAAATAAATTTTTAAAATTCTGATTATAACAAGGAAATGGAAGAGCTTAAGAAGGAAGCCCTATTTTTCTTTAAAAATACCATCAAAATGGTAAATTTTGACCAGGCTGTGTAAAGTAAGCAGCTACTCTAGAGAAACTTCCTGAACATCTATAACATACCTAATTTTTTATTATCTACTATTCATTTAACTACAGAAGTTTTGGCACTGCTTTTAATATTTCAAATAACATGGTACAGTATTTTCTGTGTTTTCTCTTCTTGCATCCAGTGAGAGGTAGGCATGGGAAAAGAGAATATAGATTGTGGCCTGGAAAATGTTTTAAAATAACAACAGAGATATTGTCTGCCTTTGAATTTCCCTGGGTTGTTTTTTAAATGTTTTCTTTGGTCTGGCAGCCCTGAAAGCCAAAAGAGGTTTTCCAAAACTAGCCCCAAACTTGCTTTTCCAGAAAGAAGAGCTCTTAGTTAAGCACACAGTATCAAGGAGAGGTAATAGGTCATCAGGCACTTATTGGCAGATAAGGGAAGCTGATAGTAATTTCCAGGGCTTTGCAATATGAAAGAGCTTTTCTTATCTACCTTCAATGTGCCCTAACCTTAAGGCCATTCTAGTGATAAAAGCGTAGAGAGATGTTTCTTGCTATTTTGTTAAAAGACACTGTTTACGCCACTCATGTTGTTCGGTGTAATTCTGATAGCATGGCAAAATTTCTGAACCATTCTCCATGGTCAGTCTACCATGGCAGCACTAGCAGCATGCGGTAAATCAGCACCTCTTGGCGAAAGGCAGAATCCAGTTGTTGACTAAAACACTGTAGCTACAAGAAAGAGCAAAGCTGGCCAGGTGGAGACCCCTCACGTGGCTCCCCAGTAGCCGATCTCCTGGCTACTTAACTACGAGATGGGACATGCAACATCCACAGGACACGCTACATGTGACAGAGAACATGCCATAACTTTGTCTTTGACTATGCTTTAACGTGAGGCTGTTCAGGTATCCCCCTTTAGCATTTGGACCAATAGGTTAAAGTTATCTTTTGCTGCTTCCAGTGTAGCTGAGCTAGTGATGTCAGTGCTGATGGCTATCAACCTGGCATTTTCAGATTCAAATCCCAGTAAGGATGCTTTGTTTGAAGGCATTTATTTGTGCTTTTGTTTTTAATGAAATGAAAGAACTAATAAAAATAATCCAACATATTGGAAAGCTAAGTTGCAGAGTTCAACATTTGTGATTTGGGAAATGTTTGTGTAAGCATTGTTTATTTTCTTCTGTTAATACATGATACGTAAAGATAAGAATCTTGTAGCAGGGGGCCACTTCACTCTGTGTGCAGGTAACTAGTTTTCAGAGAGTGACAGACGTTTATGCCATGAGTTTGTTGCCTGTGAGAACAGTCCTGTATTTACACTGGAAGTGGCCAGTGCACTAAACAAACCAAAAAAAAAAAAACCCAACAACCCCAGAGGACTGTGAGTGAAGTTGGTCATGTCCTCTCATGACTTTTCATGGGGTACCCAGCGAATGTGTCTATCTTGGCTGGTTGTCACCTAGAAAAAGAGCAGTCCAATTAGGGGTCCTTTGAGATGCACAGTACTAGATTTTTTAGGGCTGCAAATGAACTTAGTATGAGTTGTGAATACTTGCTTCTCTTGGGAAAGAGGGCAAACATAAAAGGGACTCCCAGTTCCACTTTTCCAGCAATTCATTGTGGTTTGGGATGTATCACTCTGTCTCACTTTATTTGTCAAATGGGATTCATAATGTAATTTTATATTCTGGGAGAACTGGGCATATAAGGTAACTAGTACTTATAAGAAAACTGTTAGCAATACAGTCCAAATAAAAGACCTCAAGGAAATGGATGGTTCTATACTCAATTTTTGCATGGAGTAAATAAAGTAGGGAATTTCATGCAGAATTATAAAGACTGAAACATTGAATATTTGCCTGAGCGAGCACGCTTTGTCTTCTGCACTAAATAAAGGGGGAAACAGTATACGCTCACATAATTAAATACGGAATGATGATGTGTACAGACAAGAAAGTTAAACTGGCGTTGCTGGTACAGTATTATTCTGCTGCTTAGGTTTTCTTTTTGAATAATTTATAATCTTAAGCAAATTAAAATGAAATGTTACTGTCTGTATGTTCAGGGGTTCCCCCCATAGATATGAAGAAAAGAGGCGGGGGGGGGAAGTGACTGAACTTCTGGGGTGAGGGAGGACTGCCTGGACACAGCGGGTCAAGTTTTGTGAAAATTTGTGAGTATACCCTCACACCTTTGGATGATGTCTGGTCCTTAGTTGGTCTTACGGCTCTATATAGCCTTAATTTACCTATTCCAAATCCTGGCTCAGTTTTGTATGCTCTTTTTCAATAAATTAGTGCTTCTGTTTGTTCCTGTATTTAATGGTTGTATATTACCAGAAAAGCAGGTGATCTCCTGCTATTCTGCTTCTGCCGCTCTCCCGAGTTCTGCGGCGGAGGCTGAATTCCCAGTGGCAGCGCTGCCTTACACTGACACCTGCCGGGAAGGGGGCCGGGGGCGGCCGGCCTGAACTGAGCCTTGGGCATCACCGGTCCTCAGCTTTCGGGGGCTACGCTGTGTTTCTCAAAATATATGCCAGAAGCATGGCCGAATCCAAATTTGCTTGAATTATCGCTTGGTTCGGCAACATATGGATGAGCAAGAAATACAATGCAGTGAATGAGTGGTGCTTCTGGAGGGAATTGTGAGGAAAAGCACAAATTTCAGAGTGACGTAAGTTAAGAACACACAGAATATATATTTTCTGTGTTTACTTTCATTTAATTTTATGTATTAAAGTGATGATAATTAAGCACAACCTACAAGGGGTACATTTAAAATATTTCGGTAGGTAGTGGATGAAGAACTTCATTTTACACTGAAATTTGTGACTGCTTTTATGGTTGTTTTGTTTTGTTTTTTTAGAGGCAAAAGTAAATAAGTAAAAAAATTGTAGTAACTTGGGCTTTGTTGCGCTTTTAAGTGAGTTAGATACATTATGCCGAAAATGGTTTAGATGTTATTTGGCTGGCTATTGTAGATAGGCTGATTTTTTTTTTTCCTTTCCTGTAACAGTGTTTCAAATTAATTTGCAATGGTTTAGATAACTCATTGAAAGATCAAGCATAGATTAGGCTAAAATTCCCTTTGATATTCATAGGTAAGATAGCTGAAAAACATTCAGTGCATATACCTACCTCTTGCAGAAATAACTATAAACATCTGATGATGAAATTAGTTCCACAGTCTGTGAACTGGAGGGACTAAAGTATAAATGGATTTTTGAAACAAAAGTAACAAAACAACATTAGGTCACATAATATCAAAAATGGATCTCTGTTGCATTATGGGCCACAAGTAGTAAATCCATTATACTAAATGTACCCTCTATAATACCTCCATGGAAAAGCTTAGTAGCAAACAGAAATCCTTGACACAGTTCTTGAAATGAAGTAATTTAAGGGTAACAGAGTAAGTAGTAGTTCGACCAGACACAAAGAATATTGAAAATGACTCTCTAACTTTTTCAGTAGTAAATAATCAGATTCAAAGGGCTAGCTAGTGACATGTGAAGATAACTGAGGGCAAAATTTTGTTTTTGTTCTTTAATAAGAATAGTCTTGAATATTTAAAGTATATGAACAGGAGAACTCCGCATTATGAAACAGCAATGAGTACTACATAGCCGTGCTATCAAAGCAAGCAAATTAAGCCACTGAGCTGTACATATCTTTTTTTCCCCTCTGTGCATGCAGGTGCACAGATCGCTGGGCTTGCTGTGCCACTTCCACAACCTGAGCTGTACAGTAACCTCTTTCCCAGTACCCTCCCATCCCAACGTATTAAACCAGCCTGCAGTAGCTCCTCACTCTGGTCTTTGTGTACCTCACAAATTAAAGCTAAGGTGTACCAGGAATTAAAAGGATTTTTATATGTTAGAGTCTCTTTGCTTCCTTTAAGGATGATGAACATATCTCTACATACTTCACTTACAAAGCAAAGAACCAAAAGCTAGCAGACAAGTATTGTAGTTTACCTTTTAACTTCTCATGGACCACATCTCGATTTTAAATTATTAACATTCTGTAATGCCACTGCTTACAACATGCAGTTAAAGTTTAGTTGCTGAAGTTCTGTTCGCAATCACTTTTTAAAAAACAGGTAAAGCAGGAATCCTCCCAGTTATCCAGAGATGAAGTTTCGCTTATTTGGAGCAGACAATTATGATGAGAGCTGCCTATATCACTGCTGATTGTGTTTCTTTAAATGAGTCATCTCCTACCCCTGAAGGTACAAAGCAAATCCTATTTCTTTCTGCTTGGTTTTAAAAATTGTTTGGGGAATGCTTAGCACAGCAAAAGCCAGCCCGCTTGCACTTGTAGAACTGAGAGCGTTTTAATACTAAGCTTTCATTTGACCAAAATCTGTTCTTTTGTAATCCGCAGAATAACTGGGTGATTGCAGATACTGCAGCTGATGAAAGTGTGAGTTGCCTCTGGGCATATTGGATAAAAATCTCATTTAAAAATCAGAACCCTGCATATGTAGCACTTACACATTCTCAAACTGTTTTCTGACAGACAATGCGATAGCACGTGCTTATATCCTAAGTAGGAAGCTTGCACTTAGCTCACGCACAGGATTTTACTTTGAAGATTGTGATTGCAAAATAAAATAACTTCTAAACATTGAAGTCCTAATCATAATGTCTTAAAAAAAGAGAGAACTCACATTGATACCAAAGAATAGTTTTGTTACAAGTAGATACTGGAGTTTTTGTTAGAGTATATAACCAGTGTGGAGGGGAGCAGACCCTTATTTTTGGTATCTATAAAATTTCTTTTTTTATATTGAATTGTAAGATAAAATGTAATTTCAAATGTGAACAATTGTAAGGTACATAATCATAATTGCAGGAAAGACTAATCATTAATTTGTACCATAGGTATTTATTAATCTCTTACAGGTTTGTCTTTTATTGCATGAACTTATTGTAGGTTGTTGGAACATGCCTTATCCTTTTAGGAAAGCAGCTGCAATGTTCAGGGACTATTACAGTTAGGCCAGACTTTCGTCAGAGACAAGCAAAATAAAATTCAAATTGATCTCAAATTTGATTTGGAAAGACATCCAAAATGTGGGGATGTTTTATTCAGATTTTATTTTAAATTAACTTTTGTGGTGAATTTCTGATCCGGCTGAATCGGTGGGCAAATTTCCCATGGACTTTGAATCACTTAGAATGTATTTTGTGAGCTGAACTCAGAAACATCATTGTGCCACTGCAACTGCTTAAGGTGTGTCCGTGTGGTGAACACTGTGATGCTGGTCACCCCAGCTTAAGAAAGATGTAGTGGGACCAGAGAAGAGCCAGAGAACGATACGGACCAACAGCAGTACAAATGGCTTCTGTATGAGGACAGCCTGAATGGCTGAGGATTGTTCAGCCTGGGAGAGAGAGGACAGAAGGGGGATACGATAATCGTTGATATAATGAAGAAGGGATTGAAAGTAAATGCAGGATAATTAATCGCTGTTTTGCTTAACCAAAGAAAGGCAGTTAATTATCAGTGTGATGCTTTAAAACAAGTAAAAGGAAGTGCTTTTTTGCAAACTGTAGAACTTTTAGGATTAAAAGGACCAAAAGAGATTGGGAAAATTAATGAAGCCAGAGTTGATCAGCTGCTATTAGATACAATGGTCTAGATGAAATCTTGGTCCCAAACTCCTGGTTATCAGAAGCTAGGGCAGAGTACCTGAGGAAAGACCACACCATTTAACCTGATTCTTACACTCTTTCCCTAAGGATTTGCTACTAGACGTTATAAAGACAGGATACTTGGATAGATGCAATGTACCAGTTCTCTGATGCCCTTATTTGATTGATTACGCTAGTTCCTGAAGCTTAATTCTTGGAGCTTGGAATATAGTTTTTTTGGCCTTGGGATACAGGTGGTCAGCTGACCCCTAAGATCTAAAGCCTAAACATAGACATGGTCAGAATAGAAAAAAAGTGCTTTTTTTTTTTTTTTTAGTACCTAACAAAATTGGAACAATCTATCGCTGAAGTACTATTACAAGCTAAACATTGACTGTTTCACCTGAGGTTCTCATGCACAGATTACGCTATGTTGCTAGATCTGTTCCATCCAAACGCAAGTGACAGTATGCCCTTCAGTATGCCTTTTGGTAGTTTTCTTCCTTTCTTCCTTTCTCAGATTATATTCTTCCCTTTGAATATGGTTTACAATCCCCTCTCTTTTTTTGCTGAGGTGGAGGTTAGTATACTTAGTGTTTTTCTTCTTTTTAAAAAAAGCGTCACATGAAAAATACAGGATTTTGCTTATCTTGAATGTATTTCTACTTTCAGCTTCTGATCTAAAACTACTTAAGCAGCATTATTTTTTTTACAAGGAAGGAACAGTAGAGGGAGGTGTTCTCTAACTTTCTTACTATCAACTGTTCCGAAGTATGTAATGAAAATCAATTTTACCATGTGATTTGAATGATATCTGAATGCAACAACTATTACATTGCGCTTTAAACATTTTGTGTTTGAAAACAGAAGTTGAAAGACTGTTGAAAGTGTCCAAGATACTTAGCATATGCTCCGGGACTGAATCTGACTGTGTTTATTCAGACACTTGGAAGGCTTTATATACGTTTGAAGGGAGACAGTTCTGGTTCCATAAATTAAAAAAAATCATACCAAGATTGACTTTAAGACATACATTTCAATGAAACTGATTTTGGCGTGTTTTCTGGATTTTGAGTCTCTGAGAAAAAATGTGATCACTGTGTTTCTTTTTTAAATTTACTTTTGAAGTTTGTATTCATTTTTTAAACATAATTCCAAATGTTGGTCTCCTTGTGGCTACTTAGGGCCAGTTTGTGTATGCTTGTCGTACATCTCAGGATGTATTGAGCTGCAATTCTTTCCCCTCCTTATTACTGTCCTTTTCTGCTTCCTTTTTCGGTCATTGTCCCAGCAGCCCAGTGCATCCTTTTCTCCCCCCATCTTGCCCACACTCTGTTTTCTCTACAGTCTCCCTGCATTAATCTGCACATAGTTTTCTCTTTTGGACACTCCTCGTTTCAGGGCTCGCAGTCTCATTCTGTCTCGCCTGTCCTGTCCCTGCCTTCTGTGCCTCTGTTATGAGCCGTTTCCCACAAACGAGGACCCTCAATTTGATACAGTCTCTTATCAGCCACTTCCATATTCAGATTCACGTACCTCTCTCTACCGTCTCCTTGCCGTATTTCCTAACAACAGATTTGCTTTCACTGAACCTTGAGAGAAATAGCATCACATTGTTGAAAGGTGTGTCATCTCAATCCCAACAAAAATACGAGGACAGAGTCTAGCCATCCCGAGTGAAATGTTCACAGAAAAACTGTAGTAGTTTGTGATAAGCTAAATATTTACACTGAGGCTGGTGATAAAAGTGTAAGTGTCTGCATGCCTTGCGTAATCAGAAACATACATTTGGATGAGTTTTTTCTGAGTGTCAGTTAAGTGGATGAAAATAGGTTTTGTCAGAATAGACATATGGATTCCTTCCCAGCTATTTCCAAAAGGGTTCTTGTGCAACCTCTCAGTAACCTCATTTGTAAAATGGGGGAACAATACCTGCTGCCTTCATATGGTTTTGCTCAATAATTGGTCTTTGAAGCATGGTTGTTTGGCTTCCATCCCAGTGCACCTGTCCCTTGGTGAAAGGGTATTTGATGGGGCTGTTTGCCTCTCAAATTGCCGGTACGTTGGTCAGACACTTTCCCAGCTGGGGAGCCATATGTCACAATTGCTTATGTTCGGTGGCTTTGATTAGGCATTTTTCTTTCAATTAAATGAAAATTGTCAGATTGTAAACAGAAGTATTAAGAGTGTCCATTTGTAGATAAAAGGTGAAGTCTGTAGGAGCTGTGAAGTAAGCAAGCAGTACAAGTTTACGTGAAATGGGTACAAAATTGGAGACCCAGCAGTATTTCTGAGAAGTATAACTTTTAATAATAGCATGGAATTACATGCCCATAATGGGTACTATAATGGAATTTTATAGATTAGCAAATTATTACCTTTGTTTCGCTTTTTCAGAAGATTAAAAAAACCTATTTGTTAACCTTGTTTATTCTTCAAGCTATGAGTTGGTTTATATGCAAATTATAAAGTGACATTTATTTTCAAGTGTCTGTTCTTTCCTGTATGGATGTTTTTACACAAAGATGTTTAGGACGTTCTCCTATTAATCTGGCAGTATGAAAACTGTTGGTACATTGATGCCATTCATCGCTCTGAATTATAGCAAAGAATATAAAATTAGCATTTTTTTCCATTCTTCGGTCACATTTTTAAATTATTCCTGCTGTCTTGTTCTCAGTATGGGGGTACTGATGAGTGCAGATACCTGAAGCAATCTTCCATCACTTTTCACAAGAGAAAAAAGTTTAGATGAAAGCATTTTGCAGCATGGACAGCGTAAAGATTTATGCAACTTTTACTTAATCAGTAGAAAGTATATATAGGCACCTTTTATAGAAAAGTGTCTACTGCTTGCTGGTTTTTTTTTCCATTAACATTAGTAAAAAATCAACGGTCAACCGCGCTAAGAGTGAATGCTTAGTACTTTAAAAGCCAAAATAATGCAATATTCTTTCTAAAAACCAGCAGAGAAATGTCCATAATGCGGTTGCTAACTGACAGGTGAACAAGGATTATTAAAGACCAGGACTATATTTTCATAAAATTTTCATGTGCAGTTATTTAATTTAGGACTGTACTTATCATGTCTACTTGATACAAGTCATGTAATTGCATTATACAGATACACCTTTATACACAATTTTTATTTGCATCCAGAAAGAAAATGTCATTAGGGAAAATAATTTCAGACCAGCTACTTTTGCGTGTCTTCCTGGCATGTAAGTGGCATTTGACTAGTGTGGAAAATCTGATAATGAACATAGCAGCATCAAAGTTTGAATTAAAAATCCACCCCTAGAACGAGTAGCAAGGCTTAAATGATGGAAACGAAACTGCCGGGTTTTGTCTTGTATGTAGTACAGTAAACTTACTTTTCATTTCTGTTACATTTTTATGGAATCTAAAAGTTGTTCGGTTTCTTACAGGTAAAGCTACCAAGAACTAAGTTTTAACTACGTCTTTCCCTAGTCCTTGATAAATTGGATTTTGTGTTGCATTCAGTGCACTTCATTTTAGAAGACTTAATAAGGACCTTCACAGAATGTCATGAACAAATGCTTACTGGCTAGCTGGTAAGCGAAGGCTTCTTAATCTCACAATTCGGTTAAGGAGGAGAAAGATCTTGGATTTGAGCGTAGCATACTAGTATGGTCCTGTTTCGACACCAGAATCATAAAATCTGCATGAAAGAAGCAACTTCAGTGATTCAGCTTGTGGCACCAGTTGTTGCTTATCCATTACTATTGGCTGTGCCTGCACATGGTGAATTGCTTCAGGTGGAATTATTGTCAAGTCTCACTCCAAGAAGGTAAAATCATAACCTGACTAACAGTGACCACTGGACCAAAAAACTCTGCACAGTTTAAAACAGTAAAGAAAGAGGTATTAAAGATATCCCAAACATCAGATGTGTAGGAACTGTGGAACCTCAGGCTCTGGCACATGTTTGGTCCACATGTCTGTCAGATCTGAATGTGGGTTTTATGACATGTCAGTAGGACATGTCATTTAAGTGTTGATTTTTGGGGAATAAACATTTGAAAGTGAACAGGCTTGCCACTTGCTGAAGTATGTTTGAATGACAGCTGTTCCGTTTCCTAAATTTCAACAAGAAAACTAGCTTTGAGTTTTCAGGAGCTAAATCTGTCAGCTTTTGATAGAAAGGAAATTTTGAAGGGCTGGAGCACTGACAGAAGTGGGGGTGGAAGCACAGTTGCAGAACAAAAATCAGAAATAATTACGGATTTACTTTGCACTTTAATTTACATTCTTGCCATATTTTAGAACCCAAAGCAGAATAGGGGTACTTTTAAGGCCACTGCTAGTAAAAAATATTTTTAAAAGGCTGTGGGAGTATGTAATCTACCTTCCTCGCTACATCCAGTGAAGAAGGTCAGAGTCAACGCAGAACTGAGAATGCAAGGCAAAGATAGCAGAGCTGTGGCTGTGCATCCTCAACAGGGGGGCCAAGCTAGAACCTATCCTGTGTACTGCACTTGCCATCGGTTTATTATGCTTATATGGGTGATAGTAATCCTCACCGTTCTCAAAACTCTCAGTATCTGGTGCATGGTTATAAATTAATAATGCTTTGGGTGTCATATCTTTGTTTCTGCAACTGCTGCTAATGAAGTTCTCTGTGTGCAGATTTTATTTAAATTCTACTTTTCTTTTGATCTTGCTGTTAGTATTTGAAGTTGACTGATATTTATCACTGTGTTCTCACTACCTGCCCTAGTTTCCCTGGTGCATACCCCATGGCCCTCTTGCTTAATGCTGAACTGGCAAAAATGCTGGCAAAGATGCTGGCAAAGGTATCGTAGACAAGCTGATGAAGTCAGACTAATGACTTAGGCTGGGTTCTGAACTTCAAGCTTTTGCCATTTTGGTTGAGGTATTTTTTTGATTTTCTTTGGGAGGGGTAAGGGGTATTACACCCGACAAAAACTCTTAGTATGGAAGCAGCTACTAAGCTAGCATAGCTAGTCTGGCAAACTTAGCTTAGTATTTGGTGAGCATTCAATGATACATCATGGAGGCCTTAGGCAAGTCAAATGAGTATTTTAATTCATAGTTTTCAGTGTATTTCTCCTACTGTTAGGTTACTCATTTTAAAAGTGGCCATATTTTACTGTCAGTATCATTTTAAAAGAAATAGCGTTCATTTCAGTATAAATGAAAGGGAAGTGTTACCGTAAGACAAATTTGTGATGAGTGTTCTTCTGTTGGTACAGATGGCATCTGTGTATTTTTATCACTATAAATCACTCACAGTTGGAGTCATACTTAGTCCAATATCTTGCTTTATGTTTATTAAAATAATCACAGTTTTAGGTATGATATTAATCACTCAGTTCTTTGGAAACACTTGGATTGGTAGATGAAAAAACATTTATTTTGAGAAAGCAAATGATACAATTATTTTCCACATATTTATAAATTTACAAATAATAAACAAACTATATTGCAAAGCAGTGAATTAGCTGAAATATTGATTTGTAAGCCTTATTTTTCTCATACAATATATTGCAAGTGTACGACTGATAAATCGGGACTTCAAATAGTACCAGTAAATGCGCTGGGGGATAGTTACCTACATTTAAATACCATTCTTTTTTTTTTTTCCCCCCAAAAGTCCTGGTCTGTTGGTAAGACTCCTCAAAAAGTCTTGAATTTGTTTGTTATACTGTGATGACTACAGTTGCATTCCAGCTCTGAACTGGTAATAGTCCACAGCCGTACTAGCTTAAAGGGGAGGATAGAAAGATTTTAAAGACTAGATTTTCAGCTAGAAGACAGCTACTTGGATCTAATAAATTTGGCTCAAACTACCTTTTTATTTCCCTTCTTCTGGGGATTGCTGATGACTTGTTTGGCTGTTAGCATAACCAAAGCAGCTGACAGACTCTCTTGCATTATATAGGTTACCTTTGCTCCAGAGATGCCCATTCTCACATTAGGAGTGCCCTGTATTCTTCCAGCGCCCGAGCCAAACCCCACAAGCACAGAAGGGCAGAGCCGCAAGTGCCTACGTGCTACTACTCTTTGCTGTATCTGGTGAGTTTGTCTAACTTGTACTATAATATCTACATAAAATGGACTATGAATCCCTGCAAATGATGTTGGCAATGTTCCACGTAGCAATAGAAATGAGCTCTGGGCTGTGCTCCCCTTCATCTTTGCAAAATGGTAAAGAGGGAGCAGATTCGCTCCAAGCTTTCCAAACTATGAGCTACAGCCTGAAGGAAAACAAAACGAATAATTTCTTCATTCTCTCAAGTGAAAACCAGTTGCCCCCTGCTTTCCATAGGATACGTGAGGGAAGCGGGCCTGCATGTACAAAAGATGGAAAGTGATGCCAACTGGTTATATAACCTATGTGACCTGATCAAGATAGACGACTTCTTACTCAGTTACTGGTTTTTTCATAATTAATGCAGTTTTCCTGTTCTGAACCTCAGCGACTACCCAGTTGAATTAACTTTTAAGGAATGGTATTCAAACTGTGAAATATTTAAATTCAACTAAGATGTAGCCAGATAATTTTGTACCAGTAACATTTATTGAAAACTATAAGAAAATGTATGTTTCTATAGGCAGACACACCCGACCTAACCAGTTTCAAATTTGTACACACTTGCATTAACAAATTGTAGCTTGCTTTGCTCAACTGAAGTATGAGTCATAAAGATATCAAAGAAAATAACATCCAAAATGCCACTTTAAGAGTAACAAGTAATTATAAAATTCGTTGACTCAAATGAACAGTCGTCTTCATAAGCAGAATTATCTTGAATGACCTTCTATCTAAATATGCCTCTCCACAAAGGGCCAACACTTGCTATCCCTGTTCATGTGAACCCTCCGAGCATGTCAGCAGAATTATTCAAAGGGCAGGGTTACAGAATCAGGATAGCTTTAGCACTGCTGAGCTACTTGCGTGTAAGAATGTGGGAGGTGGGCTTTTTTTGTTACTTTCTTTGTTCTGTAGTACATGTAACAAATGTACTTCAGTGTTAAATACTCCAGATATACCAGGAGAACATGACATTTGTGTTCATGGTATAAAATGTAATTAGAAAGCGTTCCCTATCTTCACTTGATTGGTAAAATTCAGTTGCCTCTGTAATGGAGAAGGGATAAATTTTTCACTTACGTTGTTCTGACGGGGGTCATTCCATTAACTTCAGGGCAGTTACTCAGTATTTACTGCCACATAACTGAGTTCAGAATGTGCCCCCTCAGATTTGAAAACACTCGGAAAACAGTTGTGAGAAGATCACACTGCAGAAGACTGTAATGGGGAGAAAGGAATATTTCAGGAAATAATTTGCCTAATCTATTTTATAAATTTCTATTTACACATACATACATTTATATTTACATATTTACACATCATAGAAAAGGGACATCAAAAGTCATAGAATTCAAGCCACTGTGACGAGCTAGGATCAGCTTTGCCTAGAGCATGTTATGTGAGAAGCGACAGTGTACTATTAGGACTACCTGAAATGAAATTCTGCACTTCGTAATAAAGTGCAGGCAGTAGATATAAATGTTTTACCTCAAGTAACCTAAAATTCATAACAGAACTTGAGAGAAAAAAAGGATGATTTTCCTATCAGCTAAGAATCTCCACTGTTACCATTTTAATGAGGGATCTATCATGCTTACCAGCTGGCAGACTCAAATAGTGGGGGTTTATTGGTAGAAATGGCTTATAATACTTTACATATTGAGGTGTTATTACTGTTCAGAATAAACCTAGATATATTAAATATACAGTATTATCCATGTTTATAAACAGAAATTAGTGTAAATAAGAGATAATTGGCTATATTTGTAATTAAGTAATATTCTCTAGTGAAATTACATGCATTCTACTTCCTATATTGGTTCAATGTCATTAATATTAAAATGCAAGGCAGACATCCGTCAGAAGAACACTATGCAGTTGTACAAAACTTCAGTTTTTACCAATGAGTTATAGGATGGAGTTATTTTCCTGACTAAAACGTCATGTAGCTTTGTGTATCATAACAACCTGCATAGAATTTGGAAGGAAAAGCTGGAGCTATAAGAGCACAGAATTGAGGTACAACTGTGCAATTCTTTTGGAATTTCTCTGTGGAAGACTAACGTTCAAACATGTCTTGTAAAGCCCTTATAATCACCGTTACCTCAGTCAGGTACTTTTTCAGTGTATTTCTTTACTTCCTCCTTCTTCCACTTCGTCAGTCAGTACAAGATACCAGCTTGCATTAATTTATTGTATAATCTTTAATAATGTCATGATGTAATAGTATTATATGACCCAGAAAACACTATGGGAACTCCATATGAAAATACTGTATAATTATTTCTTGCACTTGATTATAAGTGTGGAGCAAGTCTAAATCAAAAAATCATATTTAATTCACACACAAAAAATATTACTGGAGTAACAAATTAGAAATTGTCAGATATGAGAGAGCAGAAGTTGTTTTCCCCACATCTGCAGGAATGTGCTCAGTGAATTGATAAGGCAGATCATACAATTTTTCTACCAAATCTTGTAAGATTGCTGTTGCAAGATTTCTGCCATCTGTAACTCATTTTAGTGAGACCAGCTGTTCTTGTGTTATTTTGACCACATTCATTTCATAATTGCAAAATTCATCTTTTCGGTTTGGATTTGATCCAAAATAAAATTTGTAAAGCAAAAATAAAATGACAAACTGCGACACCAGATCCTACCCTGCTTGTCCCTCTTCACTCTGAATTCAGTGTCTCTTACACTTTGTATTCTGGTTTGACTCATCTGTAAATGTGAATACATATACAAAAATACTATCAGAACCACTTTTTAACTGTGTTGTTATGGCGTATATATAGCAACAGGTTATACAATAACTTAAAAAAAGTTCATTAGATATTACTGAAGCAAAGTTTTATAAATCTGTCTTAGACATCACGTAAGAAAGATATTTAATATGTGGGATAAAAAGTATTCATAAATATTACAGTGATTTAAAAATTCTTCTTGATAACTTGGCTTGAATAAAAGCATGAGGTAAAAAGGAGGCATGAACAGAAAATTCTTGGCATGTGTTTACAATTTTTATCAAGAAAATAGTTGTTTAGATGTTTGTTGACAGAATAATGTAACATATCAGGTATGAAATGGTATTAAAGTCTATGTGTGAAGTACATCAAAGTAATTCTTCTAATAATTAAACTTTCATATAATCCACTATTCTGTTGAACTGAAATGTTATTTCTATAAAGTTTTTTCTCCCTACAGGTAATATGTACTAAAGACAGTCCTAATTATTTATCTTGACACAGTACTTTACAACCTATAATAATCTGTTGTTTGCTAGGATTATAACCAAATTTTACTATTCATATTTGCGTACATAGGCTCAACTGCTGGAATACTGTGACTCACTCCATTGGTAGGTGAGTACCATCTTTCTTCCTACATCTTGTTTGTGTTTTTTGGCAAGTATTTTCAAATGCAAATGCCTGACATTAACTAAGTGGCCTAATCTTCAGACGTAGTGGCTTGAAATCCATATTGCATTAGGGAGTATTCGGTAGTTTTGAATGTCATATTACTGGCTTGAATACTATATAGTTACCATCTTTTCTACTGAAGCTCAAAAATGCAACCTGTGTTCATTTAATTTCTTTGACATTAGCTACTGCAGAAAGGGAATATATCAGATTGAATAGTTAATCCAGGGACTGTTTTATGTTTTTGATAATGCAACTTGTTCTGCAGTGGCTATGGACAGGTTACAGCATGCCTATAATTATATATCATATAAACACATTACAGCAGTAGTTTCTATAGGCACAGTTCCAGGAACGATCTGGGTTTGTTCTAAATAACAAATATAACACCATTGCAAAGTGTGGGAAACAGCGCATAACATCCAGTAAAAATGCTGATGCTGGTAGGACTACCATTTGGCTGTTATGCACATAAGAATACAAGAAAAAATTAATTAATTGGAGAGTGTTAGGAAGGGGTTGGAGGTAATTGTTTTGCCAAATTAGTAGTCTTGAAGATAAGACCAAGTTCACTAGAAAAGTCTTTACTGTCACTATTTGGCAAGAATATATGAAAGGGAGGTTAATCAGCTGTTCTTTAAAGTAATTGAAAAAGCCTTTTTTTGAGAAAGCACATCCTTCCTACCAGTCACTATTCCTTGCCTAATTTCCAGCTGCTGAACTAGGTGATGTTTCAAGTATATCAAAGGGAGTGCTGGACGTGTATGTAGAATATGCAGAAGCATTTTTGGTTGGTTACATGGACCAAGCTGGGAGATACTTGCAGCTCTTTGTGACTGCGTTCCTTTTCTATTCTGAGAGTGAATTTTCTCTACGGCAAGGTGGCTCTTGGAATTCAGACATTAACTTATGTTATATCTCTGCATTCAAAAATAAAAAATATATGATGGTTTCTTCTATTGATTCTTCTCTATTACTGTTTTTATCCTTATGAAATCTTGTCGGAACGTAACGGATACCTTTCTTTTCCAAGAACTCTTCATAATAGTCTAAGAAGGATTTCCTAACCAGTAATGAGGATATCACTGGTGGGTTTTGTGCTTGTTGAAAGTGGCTCGCTGAAAATCAAACATACAAAACCTCACAACAAAAGAAATACGCTTCGAATAACTAGCTATTACATATGCTGTCAGGAATTGAAAATACACAAGGAAAAGAATGTATCATCCTGTCAGCTTCGTCACAACAGGAACAGCACTTGTCACTTGTGGATATAGTTTTAGTGTAGCTCTAGTGGACTGTGCTGACCCTTTTCTATGAGCCATACAGCTCAGGAAGAGCTTGAAAGGCTCCAGCATGGTGTCAGTGCTTGATTGCCCATAAAGCCACTTAAGAGCAGATACAAAACCTGCAGTAGGAACCGCTGAGGTCCATCAACTCATCCTTTCTTTTCCACCCCGAGTATTTCAAAACCTGCACTTTTTTTTGCTTTCTAGAAAATGAATTATGGCAAAACCGATCAAATGTATTAATTTAAAACAATAAAAAAATGACAGGAATGTAGTGTTTTACTGAAAAGGTCTGAGGGATAGGGTTTAAAACATCCATTGATTGAAGGACAGTTTATTTTATAATTACCGTACTACAGAAGAAAGGAATGTGTATATCTAATCCAGTTTCTTATGCAGGAAATGAAAATGGTGTAAAAATTGGAGAATAAAAGTCAAGACTCTTATTCTTGGTCTGTAGCTACAATATTATGCTTTGTGATGAATCATTTAACATCCCTTTACTTAGTCCGCCTCCTGTAATATGGTACAAAATGACAATTTTTCATGATTGTGTACTGATTAAAAAGAAAAAAATATTCCACATCTTTATAAGGATACATAGACGCAATAGAATGGCAGAGTATAGTTGTTGTTTTGTTTAATGAGTAGGAACTGTGGGATTCTTTGCAAAGTTTCTCTTTAAAGAAAGAATTTATCAGGGTACGTTCCAAGAAAATATTTTGGGCAGTACTTACGATCTAGAACACCTTGTCTATAACAGCTTTTAGAAACATTGGGCATGTGATCTTGGCTTGCTCTCATAATAACTTTGGTGATGATGCTTATCATTCTTATTACTATTATTATTTTTATATAGCTGATTAAGTGTCATAACACTTGCAAATTAATGTTCTATTTAATTACAGTATAAGGACAGCTGTTAGGTGTAGCGATGACTGTTCTTTATTTCACCGTCTTTGAAGTTTAACTCCACCCTACAAAGCACCTTCTTCCTGATTTATACCCATAATTCTCTCTAAAATGCTTGCACAAGATTGATGTGTATTGCCATCCATTCAAAACAACACCGAGGTTACAAATCAAAACTGCTTGATTCTGAGTCACAGTAAAATTGCCTAGTCACTTATCTTTCCCAATGCATTGGGCTAAGATAATTCTGAAATACTTAGATTTCTGCTCTAGTCTACAATGGAAGTTACATAGCACAGTCCATTCTATTGTTCTAGTGTTTTCAGACTATAAACATTTGAATTATGAAACTAAATTACATACAAATACTTTATTAAAATTAGCCAGATCACTTACGTGTATATTATTTTATTTTGTAAACTTTCTATATAAATGCCTTTAAGGTAATTTCTGTCGGCTCACTTACTTTCCCTTTGTGCTGTGTTTTGCTCAGTCATTATCAATCAGTAGTGACAAAGCCACTTCAAATTCAAGATTTCTTTTCAAATTTTGTTCATATTTTACGAAACCCAGAACCAGGTAACTTCCATAAATTATAATACAAAATTGATCTGAATGAGAGAAGTAAGGTGCAGGACATAAAACATAATCCATAATTTGTAAAGTTTAGGAAAAAAGTTGATTCTCAACATTATATTTTATTGTTTGTCTTCAAATACTACATAAACAGAGTAAAAACTATCATAATTAACAATGATGATGTAATTTTGAGTTACTCTATTAGCGCTTCCAACTCTTGGAGATAATGAACTCAGCATTCTGCAACAAATTCTAAATTCTTGTGAAAAAAAATTAGAAAAGGAATTACGGCACCATGCTGACCTTTATTTTGCATATAAAGGTTTCGAATCTTAAATCTGAAATGAAATGTCATCCTCTTTCCCATTTTGAAGACAGCAAGTTGGAATAAAGCACTCTGCTTTAATACTGTGATGGGGCTCTTGCTGGTTTTTTTGTAACAAAAGATTATAGTTCCTGGTTTAACAGTCCCTGGTAGGTCGCTCCCAGAGAAGGGAAGGGTCGCTCAGGAAGGTAACCTGTAATCACGTGTAACCAGACAACCCATCCCGTGCAATCAGCTCTCAAACATCCTGTCTGGCCTAAGGGCAGTTCGTAACTTCTTGAGCAAACCCTAACAGCTCCCAGGCTAAGTGTAGAGATTTCAGGATTCTTTTGAGTAGTTTGGCAACCCCTGACTAATTCTAAATGAGTGTGTTTGGTTTGCCCAAAGAGCAATAGCCTACCAAGATAGTTGATTTCTCCTTTTGGTACTCTTTCAGATATTTCTAGAGAGAGTCTCTGCTTTGTTTCGATTGTGGGTTTGTTTGGGTTTTTTTTAATGGATATTTCTTTGAGATTAACAACTTTGTTCTCTTACATTCTTTAACCTGTGAAAGAGAAAGGAAATAGCATTTTTCTCTCTGTTCACCACAAACAGTTCTAGAAATAATGGTCTTAAGTGGCAGCAAGAGAAATTTAAGCTAAACTTGAGGAAAATATTCTGATGACAACAGTTAAGCACTGGAATAGATTGTCTACAGATGTTACGCTGTTGCTAGAAAGGGACTGACAAACTTTAAGAAGCATTTAGGTATAGTTGATCCTGCCTTGGCACAAGTGAATGTATGAAATGACCTCTCGAGGTCCCTTCCACCTTCCATTGTCGATGAATCAAGAAAAGAAATAAAGTGAGCCTCATTCCTCTTCAGCCTCAGCAGAGGCTGACTTAGTTTCCTTTCCTTTCCTTGTCAAGGCAGAAGTTATGACCCTGATATGCTTTTATTCTGTTGATTTATTGGTTTATTACCTATTCAGTTTGTGTGGCTTGGAGAAGCAGGTTTTGCAATTGTATGCAACAAAGATGATCATGGTGCTTTGTAGTTCTCTTTCACCTTTCTTCTAAGACTGACAAAGGATCTTTACAATATGAATGAAATTATAACAGTAATTCTTACAGGCTTGAACTGTCATATCTATAAAAAATTACACCAACATATGTAAGTCCACACAGAAATGTAACAGGAACAGAAATGAGTTTTGCGTCCTCAAAATCCTGCCCCTCAAAACTCTGATTAGTTGGGGAAAAAAAACCCAAACTGTTGGCTGTAGGAAGCTATACTGCATTTTTCCCTTGAGGTATATGTCATCGGCAAATTCAGAGTTTGTCGTTAGAACTCTGAAATTCTTATCTGTGAAGACAGGACAGTTTTTCCAGGTGGAAAGATGTTTAACTTACTGGGATGGGGGAATGGTAGTTAAGCTCATTTGACAGAGAGAGCTCTCCCATGTCCGAAATCCTAGAATGAAATTCTTTGCACGTGTTTATGCATTCGGTGAAATCAGATGTCTTTGTACTGTGTTTACTGAACAGCTTTTATGAGCTATAAATACCAGCACATTCTGGTAAGTTTCTAACAAACAGAATGGTCTACTCAATCCCAATATGGTCCTGTGTTAGAGCAGATTGGATAGTACACTTCAGTGATGGGAAGTGCATTTAAATTTTATCCAATGGCTTGTATGGTTTATAAATTTAGATACATTGTGGGTGTATAGAAGCTGATTGTATAGCATTATTCATTATGTGCCTTATATCAAGTTTTGGCTCCTATTCTGTTCAATGATTGCACATTAGCATTCTTCTTGATCTTTGGTGTGTGAAGCTTCCTGCAGAACTGGTTTGAACTAGTCACTCCTGCTTAAAGAATATTCTTCTGTTCCTGTCGTTAGAAAAAATTATTATTATTGATAGTTGATGATTTTCCAGTACTCTTCCCAGTTCATAAAACTACAAACTGGATGCTCACAGACCAGCCATGTCTCTGAAACAGCGTTGATAGGTGGACAGATAGGGGACTGACAGATCATTTATGAAAGGCTCCTGATGATTACCTTCTACTTTGGCCACAGGTAGAAGGTTCTTCTGTGTCTTTCTGACTGATCAGTTGGGTTATCAGCTGACTTGCAATTAAAATAATAGGGCAATTATTAAGTCAAGAGTTCTGGAAGTGATAGTCTAAATTGCACTGACCACAGAATTGGCAGTTTGTGAATTAGTAGCTTGTGGGGGAGAACACAGTTATTCTCTCTCTTCCCTCTCACTGTCTGCAAAGCACATGCCTCTTTCTACTATACTGAGTTTATTTTAGCCACGTGCTCTTTGGTGTAAAATGCTTTCATTCTACTTTGTGGATAATCCTCCTTAGAGACAGAGAAGTTGGGCTGCTAGGAATAGGGGAACATTTTTCTGATACAGTTAAGATGGTGGTGGTGGTTGTTGTTATTGTTATTATGGTTATTTTATGGTTATTATTTTATTATTATGGTTATGAGGTGAGAATTTTACCAGTAGCTTTAATGGCTGATAAGAATAGCTGATAAATGAGCGAAGCCCGGTATGGCATAGACCATGCACACAGACAAAGACCTAGTGTCGGAAACTTGCCACCTCTTATTTGTCCTTCTGTTTTTACTTTAGAAAAAAAATAATCCAATATTCTTATCTTAAAATAATAAATCTTGTTTTTCAGATGGTATGAATTAGCATGGAAGACCAATATCTCCCTTGCAAAGGAAGTAAAAATTTGTCAAGTTGATTATCTTCAATAGCCTCTCAAGTAAGGACCGCTCTCATTACGGGTATTACAAAATATCTCATGTTGCCTTTAAGATTTTATGAAAACAGGGTAGTCTTAAAACAGTCTCTTTTAACTTTAAGTTTTTAAGCCTCTTTTAATTTGGCTTAAAGCCTGAACCTGTTTATCACTGAAGATTCTAGCTTGTTCACTGGTCTAACAGCAATAGATAGTAGGGAGGTGACCGTGTTGACAAATATGCCAAGATAGTTGTATCAATTTATGTAGGTCACTGACTAAAGTGACTAAATATAAGTGAAAATGTTGCTGCTAACTTCAGCTGCCTTAAGGTTAGGGCCATGCACACAGCTTTGGGTACCTAGTCATTTCTTTCAGCACTGTTCAGAATGCCAGTATTGAAAGAATAAGGGTCGAACAACCTGACTCTTCATGCAACAGAAGTAGCCTAACACTTGGTTAATAAATTGCCTATGTAACATAAATTGAGATTGAAAAGTTTTGTCTTTCTGAATACTGAAAATGCACGTCAGGCAGAATGGAACTACCGTTTCACACACTACACTCCAGAAGCTGTTAATTTCTGAGAAGTTTGTAGGAAGAGTTTATGTTATGCCATTGTTACAGGACAAAAGAAACTGAGTGTTAAAGCAGATTCTTTAGAACTTAACTAATGCAGCAATATTACATATCACGCATACGCTTGTTTTAATGTGTGTGGGGGGGTATGCTTGCTTTTTAGTACATGTATTCCTGACAAGTTATGCAAGTAAAGACTTTTCTTGACAAATATAGTAATGCACAAATAAAAATAGTTGTAAAAGAACAATTACATGTGAACCAGACAGCAGAAAGCAGAGCAGGAAAGCTGAAGTATTACCTATGTGTGAGTAAGTTAACGTAGAAAACAGAATCTGGTAATATTTAAATGGATCTCTGTAAAATGGAAAAATATTTGAGGGGAAAAAGTAAATAATCTGATATAAATATAAAAGCACCAGCTAATGTAGATTGAAATAACAGCATGGATTTTTGGTATTGTGCACATGTAAATGCATATACCTGTGTAAATCATCATTCCCACAAGAGGGAATCTCTTCAGAGTGCTACTTGCTTAGAATAGCCAATATCCAGAGATGATAGGAAACTACTAATTCGTTAAGCTTCTTTAAATGAGGAAACAGAAGGCAGTGAATGAAAGCCAAGACTCTCTAATCTCTCACTGCTTAACGGACTTTGTTCTTACTCTGTAGCCTTATATGGAATACGTGTGGATAAAGACCTACCTTGGAGGAAGGTGCAAAGTATAACATTATTCATAATAAAAGAGTAATGCTCCATATCACGATAGGTTGTTTTAAAACATCATTTACAATCCAACTGAATGTGGTTGTCTAGGAGAAGTTATATGGGGGAGGTTGCACTTACAGCATTAAAATGTTCATTATTTTGTATGACCTCTTTGAATCTCTGTTCCAGAAGGAAATTTACGGAAGTTGAGAAAAGAGTAATCCTATTGAGAGGTTAGAACTAGAAAATGCTTTCTGAGTCAGAGTTACAATACTTACCAAAATGGTGAGTTGTACGTTACCCTACTGTGTACCTACACGGTTCCTGAAATGTTGTTAAAATCAAAGAAGTTTGACAGTCCAGTATGGTGTTTCAAATTCTGAAGCTAGGGCTCCTCTTGGAGAATTAGAAGTAAACCCAACTCTGCTAGCTGATAGCATAGGAGAAGAGAGCTCCTGCTTTTTCTGTCAGGAATGCTGTGTTCAGTTCTCTGATGCACATTCCTGATGCACTGATCATTGACCATTCCTCTTTCAACTTTCATTTTCACAGACTCATACTGTACATAAATAAGGGTGAGATACTGAAGCAAGAAAGAGTTACAGGATTAATGTTGGTGCTTCCTGAGGTCCATTTCTAACACTGTGTACATTTTACTGGCTCAGGGCAGCGAGTGGTTTTACTAGCAGCATGGCATAGGGTTAGCTCTATCTTGGCACAATTAATTCTTGTATTCTAGTTTGGGTAGAGGGGCAAAACAGACTGGCCAGCTGCTACATTTCCAACTGGCACAAGTAAAGCAAGTCTGAGAGTAGACAGTTAGCAGAACTGTGTCAAAATAAAAATGCCTTCCTCGAGAAAGCCCAGCAGTTGTGGTTTTGAAATGCAACCTTTCTAATCATGAACTTAAAATTAAAATATACATTTAACTGAAATGTTTTGATTTTTACTTTTTTCCAACTTTAAATGTAAATAAAAGGTAGTTATAAAACGAAGCATAACAGCACACTCGGTCCCTATCAGCAAAAGAATCTCACTTTTTGAAGAATAAGGATAAGTTAAAACTCGTCAGGTGTCTTGTGGGCTTAAAAAAAAAGAAAGGTAGGTTGCCCTTCAGTGTATTCCAATACACACCACAAATCATACAACACAATCAGAAAAGCAAATATTCATTGCTTTACATAAGGCTCCTATCTGAATTCTTTCTTGTGCTAGATAAAGTCTTTACTGCAAAAAGGTTTTAAAAGATAATGAAAACTTTTATGCTTAAATGGGTTATAAAAGCCATAAAGCCTTCCAGAAAATGAAAGTTCTCATAAACAAAATACGAAGTCCTTTTTAAAAGAACTGTTTCATGTTGTTTACACTGCCAAGTTGCTGATCGTGCATAAAGTTGTTCTCTTAATAATGAGTTGGTTAGAGTAACGCCCATCATCCAAAAATGTGTTACCTTGTAGGAGATCTACGTTTTAATCAGCTGATGAAACAGATGTGGGAGGATTGTCATGAGCTCTGTTTCTGAAATCAGAGAGAAGCAACTACAGAACTATGGGGGGGGAAAAAAGCTATAAAGTTGGTTTCTTGCTTTCTACCTGACCAGTAAGAGACGAATTAGAAATGTAAGCTTTCTCAAAAGAGAAAGTCCTCATTTAAGGGCTCAAACTGAGTAATTTTTTAAAATGAAATTCTGCACAATGTTTTACTTAGGCAAAAACAAAAGCTTGCTAAATGCATCCATAACCTGGAAATTTTTCCATGTTACATCAAGACAAAACAGCATAAATTGTACTCACGGAAATAGTTGAAATTTCAGGTATAAATTACAGGAATATAGCAAAATTTAGGTCACTCAAAGGGAGAGGAACTATGGTAAAAAAGCCTAAATTTCATTACAAAGACATATGCTTATAACCTCTAATGGTTTAAATATATTTAGCCAAATAATATGGTATTAAAGAGAGGATATATAGGTCACAATGCGGAGACAACGTATTTCAGTTAGCCTCTGGATACTAGAACAGTGTGGCCACAGTAGCATGAAGCAGGTTAAATTGTCCCTATTCCAGTTTCTGTGACCAGATTACCTGAGCTATTTAGACGTTATGTTCTAATCTATGTATAGCTATGACATACATTGACCAAAGAATTGTCTATTAATTACACTTGTTATTTTAAATTTCTGTCATCCTTCATACTTGGCCATAGAAATTTTATAGCAGTTGAATAATGTGGAGATGATAATACATTTGAAATTAAGTATATCTTAAACCATTCTTTCTTCTTGATAGGTTATTGGGTGGAAAAATAGTCTATAAAATCTATGGTAGATTTTATTTACAGATGTTAAGAATTTATTCCCTTGCTTTTAGTAGTTTTATACAGTTTTAAAATTTTTTAGACAAATTCTAAACACTTTCTGTGTTATTTGCTTAATGATTTCAGATTTTCTTTAAAGACAGACCAGCTGTTTCTATGACACATTTTTAGTCAGGTACAAGTAGAAGCAAAGATAGATAAACACCCAAATCCCTGTCTTGTTCTCCCTAAAAATCCGAGGTACCAACATTTATTTTAAAGTGTGTCACAATTGCAGCTCCTTTATCTCCTTTAATAAAGAGGACTGTTCCTTAGGCAGTCTGTCCAGGAGAGGGAAATGCAAATTGTTTCTTTGGAATTGAACTCATTTCCTGCTCTTTGGTCATAATGAATGTAATATCTTTCCCTGGCGTGAAACTTAAAAGTATCTAGCTCCGCAGATCAGCTGTTCCTTACTATGTTCCACATGACTGCAGGCCCTTTTCCTTTATCAGTTTTCTTAGAGCATCACTGAACTATAAATTAGAACTGGCAGCGTAATATAGATATCACTGATAGGTGCTCAGAGGACTTTTGCAGTATCATGAAGAGAGGAAAGTTTAGCATCATCTTTTGCTATTTATTTTGTACTAAGCCTTATCATTGGATAAAATTCTGTATTGAGCAGACAATGTTATATTCTTAAGTTATTTTTTGCAGTCAATATTTGGTAAATGATGATTGGTAGTGGTTCATTAAAATGAGGCATTCACTCTTTAGCATGCTGAATAAGGTCTTTAATGGATAGGAGAAAAGTTGCTCAACGTGGTTTTTTTTGTTTGATCACCAATCTCACGCACAGTATTAATTATGTGAAACAAAGTAAATTGACTGTTAAATAACCTCAACAGTTCAAACAGGAAAATATTTAGAACAAAAGAGTGACTTCTGCTTAAGGGTAAGTACAGTACTGTATTATTTCACTTCATAGAATGAAATACAATCTTTTGAGTTGTTGAAGATACTGACAGCCATCACAAAAACAGTGTCCTTACAAAACAAGGTAATTTTACTCTGTTTTGTCACTCCATGTGCTGTTGTTATACTGTAATACAAAGATTATTTTTCCCCTCTGCTGGTATAGCAAAAGTAGGAGGAGTGTATTTGCATGTTCCTTGACAATTTTAGATTATAAATCATCCTAGCTATTAATGATTAGATGCAATTTTTAAGTCTAGATTTTTTGGTATATTCCAAGGATTTCCATTTCTTTTTGAAGTGTATAAACTTCAACTGATATCACAATTTATTACAAGGAACATATTAATGGGATAAGAGAGTTTTCCTTCAAACTTGCAACAGTCACTTTATGGTCTGATCATTAGTTAATGCCAGCACAGTAAATAGTAGTCTTTAAAACATACCCTAAACTCTGTTTAACCCTTTCTGCTTGCTGAATTTTCTTACTACTGAAACAGTGATGTATAAAGAGAATTAAAACTCTGAAATCGTGTAAGAAGTATTTCAGATCCAATCTTGCTAGCTAAGTGTTGCAAATTACCTTGTTAAACTACATTTATAAATAAAATAAATAAAATAATAGAGCAGATAAAAAGTCATTGTGGATGGAAAAGAACCAGGACTCTGCTCCTGAACAACCTGAATATCAAATAGGCCCCTGCCCTGTAAGAACAAAACAGCAGCTAAGGCTGGAGTGCAACATCTAATCGAATTTAACTGAGACTTAAGAGTAAACAAAATTAAAATCCTCTAGAATTGTGTTTCTTCTACCAATGACAACTAGGTGAAAAATCTTACTTCTCCACATGCTTTTATGGAACATACGAAGTGATGGGCTCTGAGCAGCCTATTACTGCTCTAGTGCAAGACTCTGTGGTCATGACAGATAACGCCAAGAAAACATCAGCTTAGTGGCAGTCAAAAAAAGCAAATCAAACATTAGAAGCTATTAGGAAAATAATAGAGAACAAAAAAGTAAACATCATTGCACCACTGTATAAATCCGTGATTTTTCCACATCTGGAATACTGTGCAATGCTCTATTAGACCTGGAAAAGGATAATGAAAAGGGCATTAATCACCCGCGATATGGAATAACATCTCTGTAAAGAAGATTGAATAGGGCTGTTTTTTTCTAGCCTGGAAGAGAGAGGACTTAACGGAGAAATGATAAAGTTGTACAGAAGAACTAGGGGCTGTTGAACTAGGAGTCAGAATCAAAAGGAGGTTTTTCATGCAGCAGTAGCAGATCTGCTCAAGTTCCAGAGGACTTTGTGGGTGCAAGAAGTTTACCTGAATTCAAGGGGCATACTGAGCAAGCCCATATATGTGAGATTGGAGGTTCCTGGTGAGAAAAAAAAGATACTGTCCTTACGAAATACCCAGAGTTGAAAATAGTTGGTGAGTGGGGGAGTACTGAGAGAGAAGTGTTTCACTGGCTTGTCCTCTTCAGACCCTTTTTGGAATATACTGATGGTTCTTTAGCATCTGCATCTGCTACTGCTTGAGATCTAGACAGCCTCTTGATCTGAACTGGTACAGTTGTTCTTACGTTTTTAATTAAAATATAAATAGCCAACTAGTGCTGCCCTAAAACAATACCAAGGTATTTCCTAAGAGATGCTTTTTTTTTTTCCTCATGGGAAATAGAGTATGTTGTGATTGCAGAGGCACAAACCCGAAGCGCAAAGGATCAGGCGGCACAAAGAACAACCTGTCATTCTTTCTCCGAGTATTCTCTATCCTGAAATTGCTGTGGAAATGTGGCAGATGGGGCTCCAGGTGCCACAGAGCCAACACGCCCTCTACATGAGCTAGGTTTTCCCCAGTCAGACCTTTGCTCAATATTCATCTGTTGGTTCCCCTTTCCCACTCATCTCCTAGAGGCTCCTCTATAATCCCCTCTACCCCAGTGTGTGTTTGCATGATGCATACACACAAATGTATGTATGTATCGGGAGGTTCAAGCAGGAGATCTGAGATCCTGATGTTCCAGAGGTTTCTGTATGCAGAGTATCTGTAGTTGTTTAATGAAAGAAAGAGGAATTAGAGGACAAAAGATATTCTAAAACAGGTAAGCACTGTTTTATTATGCAGTGTACCAGCTTTGCAGCCAAAGATGAAATTTTGGTCAAGCTGCCACCTGTGTTTGCAAAAGAGTAGATTTAACTTCACTGCTCAGAAGCATTTACATTCCTCCCCCTCTTCCCGACCAGTCACTTGTCCATCCTTATATATTCATATTATAAGCAAGTCTGATTTCTTTCTTCTGTTCAATTCATTCTGCCTCCGTACTTCCAGTAAAGTATTACTCTGTATTCTGCCTGATGAGAAATATTACATACATATCCATACAAAATTAAGGGCAAAAAGGCAGTTGAGAAGCAAAAGCTTTGGTAAAAAATTAAAAAAGACATAGAAAGTGCAGTTTGCTCATACAAGCAGTTTCATAACAGGCAAGATCATGGAGCCTGACCTGCATAAAATAGGCTACGACCACCACTAAGTAATTTTTGCTATAAACACACAACTTCTGATTTAACAGAGCTGGTCTTTTAAAAAGACAATCATCTACTTGTGATTTGAACAGCGAGTTCTAGGCACTTGCCATCTTGTCTGAAAATACCTTGCTTCATCTTTATAGGCAATTCATGGTGTTAAACTTTTGTAGGTTAAACAAGAGCAGAGCTCTGTAGCCAGGTTGTCCCAGCCATTGGGAATGAGGAGAGAGGCGTCTTCTTGCTTAGATTGCTTTCTCTGCCAGGTGAGAACTGACCACTGTCAGCGCAGTCTGATCCAGCTAGCCCGGGGTTAAGAGGTTAATAGGAATAAAGTGGCTGCACTGGGCTATCTGCATCAGGTCTGCAGACAGGCACCTTCCACCAAACCTCGAGTGCATTATGGCTCTTCCTTCAAAGGGAGGATCAGAAAACCGAAGCCTCTGCTTACCAGCTGATTCTGACTTCCCCTTCAATCTCTAAAGCCTTCCTTTCAGCTGAAAGCAGATTTTTATCTCTGCCTCATCAAGTTGCTTATGGGGTGCAGCTGCCTGCCAGTTTGCCGGCTTCTTAACCCGCTCTTCCTCAACCCCTTCAGACAGTTTCCCAACCCCGTGTGACAAATAATTTCAAGAATGTAAGTGTAGACACCAGAATACAGTGGTTTCCCAAGTGAGGATTTTTCTCTCCTATTTTACATCAAAATACAGTTTTATTCCTCCTAGCCACAGCTGTCACAGCAAGAACTCACACTGAACAGGTAACACCCTGTAAGATACAGAATGCAGCACCATTCTTGGTTTTAGATGTATATAAAACTTTGGTCACATTAAAATTCAAGTGCTTTGTTTGAGGCTCTTTTCATTAACTGGTACAGATCACTGTGCATATATTACTTACTGTTATTATTTATGCCTTCAATAATCCTCACCACATCTACAGAGTTTTCCGGAAGTTATTTTGTATTTCCATTACAATAGGATGACTTAGGGCTTGCTTTCTGCTGACCCTTGTAAGAAAATTCCAAGACACTCTTTATTAAACAGGGCAGTATACTGCACGCTGCTAAGATTCTTGAGCTGACTAACCAACAGTGTTTTCCACATTTTCAATTACAGCACTTTTTCTCCCCTGAGGAGTATTACTGTAGTTTCTGTAGTTTCCTACTGAAGCATAAAACAATTTGTTATGGTTTGTGTAAAATGGAGACTGGGCTATTGTAACCATATTTTATTGCTTTCCATGAGATGGTCTTTTTTTTTTGTGTGTGTGTGTGAGAAGCCATCAATAGCTTTTCCAAGCTGGTGAACCAAGAATGAGGTTTTAAGAGAATATAGGTTTTCTTTGCATGTAGTTCCTTTGAAACCAGTGGGATAGAACTTACCTCAAATGCTTTTTATATAGAGTCATATGTAAACTAGATGTCTGTTTGGGTTTAATGCCTGAAGGAAAAGTGAAACTTTTTATATTTGATGAATATGTCTCCAGACGTTACAGTACCTTAAAATACTGAGTTGTTGTAGGACCTCATCCTAAAATTCATAGCTTCCCCAACCGCCTGTTGAGCAGATTTTGTGGGCACTTTGTAATTTCTGAGACAGAGCTTTCAGTGAATGGCCAATGTAACACCACGTAGAATAACACGGCCGGTATTGCTCCATTACATCAAAGGTGTTTTGCCATAACATGGTACTAGTGAAACTATTTTTTGTTCTGTGTTGACTGTACTATGTGACCTCTAAGCATAGTAAGCATGTAGGGGAAACAAACTGACAAAATTAAGAATCTAAGGCTTATTATTAAGGGTAATACTTATTACACAAGATTCAACAATTATGTTATTGCTACATTACCTTGCAGAACAAAGTTAAGTTCTCAGTTAGGGCTTGCCTGACACAGGCAAAGGAACCCAAACCAAGGTATGCTGGATTGAGAAACTGACTGGAGTTCACATTCTTCTCTACGGCATGAGATTTTGGATAAGTAACTCCATCCTTTACAGATCAGAGCCGTGTTATAGTGCACCTGTTATGATCAGTCCGGTTACCTAAGGCTGCGATGCAGATGCAGGAATGCGTGCATTTAGAAAACATACTCATTTCCCAGGCAACTGCTGCTACAGGCAGAGTTTGCTGCATGGGGGAGAAGGCAGTGGCTCCGGCAGATACAAAGTGCTCTGCGGGAAAGTTCATAACCTCCTGCGAAAAGTATTTTGAGTCATTTAATTGAGTAGCAGATAACTATGTATGTACACTCCCCCTACACACGTTGTAAATAGGTTAATAACAAAGGGCTTTATTAAACAGCATTACGCTTTATTTTTCTCTACTTTTTCCATTAGCAAGGTTTCATTACGGTGCTGTGTCAGAAGCCTGGAACCGAGGGCGCTATCTGCTACTACACGTCCTTCGCCACGGCAGGTCCCGAAGGCGAGAGAGGAAGGTGCATCTGCTGCAAAGCAAGCCCGGGACGCCTGCCACGACCCCCCGGGGTCCGGGCTGCCGCCGCTCCGCCACGTTGCGCCCCTGCCGCGCCCTCCCGCCGACGGGAGAGGTGGAAGGTGGCCCCGGCTCCCCTCCCCCCGGTCCCGGGCCGCCCCTGCGCGCTGGTAGCGGCGGGCCCGCTCCCGGCTGGCCGCCTGCCCGGAGCGGGGGAGGCGGCCGCGGGGCTCTGCCACCCGAAGGTGTGTCCTGCCCTAGGCGCGGCTCTCTCGCAGGTACTAATCGCCGCCCGACTCCTTTCTGCATTTGCCGCCCCGCTCCCCCTGGAGCCAGCGGTTCCTGAGCGCGGCCGGGATGTACGGGGGCCAGCAGCAGCTGCAGCCCCTCACGCTGCCCCCGCACCTCCAGCAGCAGCACCAGCAGCAGCACCACTACTACCGGCGCCAGCAGCACTACAGCACGCTCCCCGCCGGCCGGCGGCCCCTGCCCTGCCCCGAGCCGCTGCCCCGGCCCCTGCCCTGCCGCGAGCCGCCGCCCTGCCCAGAGCCGCTGCCCCGGCCCCTGCCCTGCTGGGAGCCGCCGCCCTGCCCGGAGCCGCCACCGCCGCCGCGGCCCCCGCCGTGCCGGGAGCCGCCGCGGCCCCCGCCGTGCCGGGAGCCGCCGCCCTGCTCGGAGCCGCCGCCGCGGCCCCTGCCGTGCTTCGAGCCCGCGCCTCACCAGCAGCAGGAAAGCAGCGTGGCGTACGACCGGGTGCGGACCTACGGCCCCGGCTGCCGGCGGGTGAGCACGTCCTGCTCCTCCCGGGCGGCCTCGCCGCTGGAGTGCTCGCACGGCTACCAGCAAGTCATCTCCGGCTGCGACCCGCCGCAACAGGTACGGCGGGGCGCCGCGCCGCCGCCGGGCCTCCTGCCCACCTCGCCCGCCCTCCTCCCTCCCGGGGTGCTGCCCCCCTCCTCCTGGCCTGGCGCCTCTGCCCGCCCGGCCGCCCTGCGCCGCGGCCCTTCCCGCCGCGGTGCCCCGTTCCCGCCCGGGCTGAGGCGGCGTCGAAGCCAAAGGCCGCCCCGGGTGCAAAGGCGGTGGCGGGCCGTGAGCCAGACGCCCTTGTGCCGTCGGGCACGGCGGGAAGGCTGCGGGTCTCCTGTAGGTCCTGCCCGGCGGAGAAGGAGGGTCGGGACGGGTTTGCCGCCGGGGAGAACGAGGCCGGGCGGTGCGGAGAGCCCCGGGCCCGGCCGAGCCCTTCACAACCCGCCCCGCGGGTGCCCGGGCTTTTCCCTTTGAAAAAGTCGTTTTACCTCAGATTGTGCGGAGAGACCCGTCCGTGCCCCTGACGGCCTTTAAAAACACTCGCCCCTTCCACAAAACACCCGTCTTGCAAAAAGTACGGCTCTTCCGTCTCGGAGGAGGAGGCCCCCGGGGCGGGGGGCTGTGGTGGGGAGGGCCGGCCTGGGCCGCTCGCCGCCCCGCGGCTGCCCTGAGGAGCCGGGCCCGGCCCGGCCGGACCCGGCTGCTCCCTGCGGGCTCCCGCGACCATCCGCGAGCGGAACAGGTCGTCTTCAAACCAGACTGGGGCTTTTCCTTTGGCAGCGCGTATACCCCAGACCCGTAATTTATTGAGTCTCTCGGTGGCGGACGGGTTACGAGCCTGCAGGAGGGAGGGCAGGCTGCGGGGCGGGAGGCCCGTACCGCCGGTCCCGGCAGCGCCGGGCCGCCGCCTCCGCTCATCGCGCGGTGCAGAGAAGAGCAGGAAAGATCTCGGCTTTGAAACAGGGGGCTAATGAAGTAACTCTTGTCTCAGCCGAGAAAGGAAGGCTTCGTACCTCAGTAACCCGCTTTAATCTAGAACTCTTAAAATAAATTTCCCTTTAAATTTCTCCTTTTCATTTGATTTTGAATGGGTTGGTCAATCCCATATTTGTTTCCTGTTTGGCAACTCCCATTTGCTTTTTTTTTAAACTTGAACTTCTCAATACCTTATTCTGTTGCGGTATTTTTGCCCGTTTTGTCAGTGGAACAGTGAAAATGCAGCCCGAGCGGGAGCCGGGCGCTGCCGCTTCCACAGGCTCTGGGTGTTCCCGTTCCCACGGATGGGAACTACACAAAAACACTTTGCTGCTTACTCGGTGCTACTCATGTAAATGTAATATAAGGTGTGCGTGCTTAATAGTTCTGTTTGAATCGATGATGCCAGTAACGTGCAACTGAGCAGGTGGGCAAGTAATAGAGTTCATTTAGCTTTGCTTTAAGTCTTCACAATGTAGTTTAGCAGGTTTGCTGCTGAGTGTGTATTCAGGGAACAGCTTGAAGGAATTGGTGGAATTTAATATACTTTTAACATATGCCATTAATATTTTAGCTAAATCTTAAAACTAGAAACCAATGACTTAACAGCTTTGATTATAAAACAGAAAAGGAGATCAGAGTTTATTCTTAAACTATTTTTTTCTCTTATACTTCAGACTGTCATTACTATCAAGCAGGATTGGTATCTTCCATATGGGAATGTTTATTTGTTTCAAGTTGAACTCTTATTTAATTGTCTTTTCTGTGGTATAAAAACAATTAACTATGAAAAAGAATAGAGATTAAGACGAGTATGAAATCTGATCTCCTTTCAAAGCCATATTTGCATAGTTTAAGGGCTGCCTTCCTCTACAGGGTGGCTTCTGTACATTCTGTACAGTGAGCCGCTTCACGGATAGTTTTATATGACTTGGGTATGACAGGCACGTTCCCGCTGTATCAAAGCTGTTAATCCCTCTTTTGCAAGACGTGGGGCAGGACTGTAAACACTGGTCTCTCACCTCCCAAATAAGTGATCTGCTCAACTAGGTTACATGATAGTCTGATTTGCGTTCAATTAGTTAAACATTCATTAGAATAAATACTGCAGTCCCAGGCTTCCTTTACTGGGGTGAGTACGTGAACAATTTGATTATTGACTCAAATGCTGTCTCTGCTCTACGAAGTATGTTTAACTTTCAACATCTGTTTTAGTCACTGAATCCATTAAGTTGTGCTGATGAAAAATAATTTCTTGCTGAAGTGTTTTGCTGGACTAGACTTTAAAGACAAAAGAGGGTGTAGTTCAAATCGGGCTTTGCGTGGGTTGCAGTTTTAATGGTGGAGAGGGAAGGTGCTTAATAAAGATTATTAGGAAGCTATTAACGAAGAAAACGGTAACAAACAAGGAAGTCAGCTGGGAGTAGACAGAAATTACATACTTGGTGCTGAATGGGAGTTGTCAGAAAGAAGTGCTGGGAAGAGTGTAGGAAGTTTCCAAAGAGTTGCAACGTGGAGAAGTACAATTTTCTTTTTGATTCAGTTGCCCTTTGAGCAGATCACATATAGTTGCATAAACTGAATAATGTAACGATACCTAACTGGCATAGATGTTTTAACTTAACACTAGAATTTTCAGTTAATGGCAGCCTAGAGCTGTAGTTTAAGGTTCTCACTGTTGATAAGGCAAAGGGCTATCTTTGAGCAATACTTCATTTGCTTCTGCAGAGCTTTTGTAGACTAGTGATAACAAACATCTGCATCGCTGTTGATACACTGTCTTATTATTTAGTCACATGGTTGGTGTGTTCTGTTGTGTTTATGTACGTTTTTAATAAGCTAGAGGGAGGGAAGATTTGAAACTGGTGTGTGCGTATAGTACATGTGATTGTACTTTTTTTGTGGTTCAGGATTCCGTTTTCTTTACTTTTTTGGTCTGTTTTATCCTTGATGTAGAAGCCAAATGCTACTCCCAGCCGTGGCAAGCTTCATCTGGAGTAATTCACGGCAAATTTTGCTCTCGTCTGCTTGATCTAAAGGAATAATCTTGTTTAGTATATATTCTCTTCCAGTATGGCTTACACCTATGAACCCTTTCACTGTGGTCATGAAAAAATACTATATGAAATGGCACACACAAGATGTCTGATGTCAGTGCAGAGGGCAAAATCCTGAAATCCTTTGTAGATGTCTATCCATGTGAGAAATTTTGTAAGATCTTTTCATGGCTGGGCTGGGTTCTGTGAAGTGCTCAGGGCTCTCGCCTCCCGTTGTGAAAATGGTATAATATTAACCAGCTTGTAAGATTTGTCTGTATTGCTTGAAACAGCCCTCAAACGTAGCCTGCCATTTCCGTATTTCAGCTGCCAAACGCAACTCATAAATTCTGATTAGATGACTGGATTGCTTGTAATTAACAAGACAATATGTTAGGGATAAAAGGTTTTGATATGGATGAAATTCTCATCTTAATCGCTGGTTTGTCTGAAGCTAAGGGAAGCTTGTTGAAATAAAAGTTAGTGCACTGATTGGATTTTCATAAAATTTGCACAAAATAACTGGATAAATCTATCAAACACATTTTAAAATCTTATTTCAAGATCTTAAAGACTAGCAAAAATCACTATGAAAGTGTTAGCATGTACCTTCTGAAGTTGTCCTTGTAAACGTAGACCCAGAACTACTGATCATGTTGTTACAAATCCCAAACCCAGTCATGCCACTGAAATCCACAGCAGCACTGGGCTCTCCTGGCTAAAATCCCACCCTCCCCTTCCTTCTCCAAGTTACAAAATGTTGCATCTCCGAAGCATTGTAGGAGATCGCAGAGAGTAGCCTGAGCTATGCCCCTTGGGAATGATGGAAAAATCTGTAATAACCCGAGGTGGCCTGCCATCGCAGTGTACCTCCTGCAGCACACTCGCGCTGCCAAGGGAACAGCTCCAAAGGTCTTGGGGAAGGCATCTCCGTGTGCGTAGCAAGGAACTGCGTGTGAGTAGTTCAGGCTGGCACAGAGTCACAGGGTTTCTGGCTTCTGGCTCCCCTCCCAGCCCGTGCAAGTCCAACCTGCTTGGCTGGTATGGGAGGAAGGGCAGGCAAATCCGTGTTTGTGATGGAGCGAGGGAAATGTATCTGCATCAAAGTTCTTTGGAAGTGAAAGAGTTTGGGTATCTTAAAAATAAGCATAATTTTATCCAAGCAAAACATTCTTAGGTTCTGCATAATATTCCACATATGATTAGACCGTCCTTTTGAATATTATAAAAGTATCTTTCAACTTAAAATGCTCTAGTCCTCTCAGTTCTGAATGTATTCCTCTGAGAACACATAGGTAACCAGATAAAATAATTTTACACATTATCCTCTCTAAACTAGACAATGTGAGTTACATATTCCACAGCCCTGTGGCAGCATGATGTAGTTCAGACAGGTTTGTCCAGCTCTTCAGTAAATTGAAAATGTGTATTTTAATTTCATGCACAGTGCTCATCTTGTTTTCATGTGCCATACAATGGTAGTCAACTCTGAGTAAGAACAGTTACTGCTCTCCCATGGTACTCGTATTGTTGTAGCACCAGAGTGCTCCGGGATGGACAGAGCCAGTGGTGCGAGGCTCAGTGCGAAGCTTGGAGTTGCCTCGCCTGGGTCAGAGGAGGTACTGGGAGTCAGGGGTATGCCTGCTGTGAAACTGGTGAGAAGGAAATACTAGTGGGCATTCATTTTTTAGGTATTTTACATTTAGTTCAAATTCTGTAGGTGTCAGAGTGATGTAGGAATTGGGCTGTATGTTCTAGACCTCCATATTGTCTCTTGTCAGTGTTGTGTCCTGATACAGAGAGTTCTGTTGGCATCGGTGGGTTCCCTTCTTTGACAGACCTACCTCAAGTACACGGTGTGTGGGAGGAGGAGTAAGCAGCTTTCTAAGTTTTCTGCAGCAGTTATAACGTTGAGATTTCTTAATTACTATGATTGCTGCTAAAACAGTTTCTTTTCTACTTTGATTTCTCTTTCCTGGTGCTGTTATGATTCACTCTTGGGAGATTTGGAAAACCGCTTCAGGCTTCCTAAACCTACGCAACGGTTCACAGCTGGAAATCTGACCTACTTCAGAACTGCTCTTACCCAGTTAGGAATGTCTCCGAGACTGAACTGCAGCAATATAAGCTTCCCAAGCACTGCCCACAGGTTAAGGGAAGAAATTGTTTGTTATGAAAAATGGAAGTTTGTACTGTGAGGAAGAATAAATAGTATGTTGCAAATTAACAAATTGTCCAATCCTTAGAATTAGATTCAGTGGGAATTTTGCTTACTTGGGTAAAGAACTGGACGTGGAGACTTGAAGCAATGCGTACAATTTGTTATAAAATGGAAGACAGTGTCCGCAATTGCTTGTAGACAGTGCTGGGAAAAAAGTGAAAGAATCTATTTGAAAATGAACAACACTGCTGCCACTTACAGATTTCTGTAATGTAAAAAGGCATATTTCATTTTTCATTCAAGAATGTGCAAATGTTCCACGTGGGCATCTTTTTCATAGGAGTTTTGTGACCACTTTTTGAAACAATTGCCACTGCTTGGTGCATTGGATAGTAACCTGATGCAGTCTGTTGGCAGTTCCTCTGCCCCTTTCGTTTTGGTGCAAATACAAATTTTCTTCCCTTGGTGAAACAAAAAGTGTTTTAGATGTACATCCATTTACACCAGCTGACCTTAATCCATAGCACGAAAGACCGTAAGTAAAAGACAGCATCTGTGGAATAGGGACGTGATCCTTGAAGACCTAGTCCAGTATGTCAGCTTTGATGTGTATCCTATTCTCTAGGCACTTACAGAAAATAAGGACTAATTGCCTCAGACCTGCAAAGAGGTGATTGAGAAACAACAAACTCTTAAAACTGAGAGTAACAGATTGCGTACTGCCACGCTGTATATGGGTTATTTCCTTCGGGGTGGAAAGGCCCTGGCTTTAAAACATTTCTAGGTGATTTCGGCCAGTGGATCTCAATATGTTTATAGCTGGTGACCATATTCAGATTAATTTGGGAATCCATGTAAGCCTGAGCTCTGAGCATAAAAGGTTTTAGAGATTAAAGTGCAGTAATCACTGAAATTTACTTTCTTCCCTGCAGGGCACTGTTCGAAGGATTATTATCGAGAATCCTGATCAGGTAGGAGAAGTGCTTAGTGCTGGAGTTCTGCTTGTGTAACTCTTCCTCCCTTGATTATCCTGATTTGGTAGAGTGCTTGGCTACCTCCATCAGGGGACACTGAATATTTTGAAATCACATGGCCCATACCTCTGATGAGAGATGAAATTATTAGGGATTGAAAATACTACAGAACCCCCACTCAGGCGTCCCACCTCTCAGCAGTGAAGTCTCTATTAATATGCTTCAATAGCATTGCTAGCAGAGATGAATTTCTGTTTCTACTATGTTTATTTCAAATACTGTCTAGATGGAAGCACAGTCACTTTGTTTCCAAATGGACATACACTCAAATATACGTATCTTAAAGAACTATCTCGAAGTATATGTGTCTTCAGATTACAAAAATCCCTTATCATTTTTTAGTCAAAATTACACTAATCCTGAATTTGCTGTTTGACAACATTTAAGAGTGTTTTTATTCAAATGTTTTACAGGAGCCGTTATCCCCATTTCTTAGAGGGGGGAATTTCTGTCCTGGAAATAATGTCATCTATGAAAAGACAATAAGAAAATACGAGCTATTAAATCCCCACCAGGTAAGTTGGTTGTTTATATTATCTTATTGCAAAAGAAAACTGAAATGGTAGCAGAAAAGTAATGTTCCCGGGTTGGGGTTTTTTTTTGTTGGGAACTACTGCCAATGTGAGAATTGCCTTGTTGAATTATAGGACACATTCTCAAAGCAAATGAAACAATTTCTGTATGTAACGAGAGCAGAAGTTGGAAGGTTTGCTATATTTTTACTAAGAATTTATTATTTCAGACTAATAATAAAAACTGCTGTTGTATCTCCAGCACTGTCAGTCTTTATCTGCACACTGACTGAGAATTAGTTTCTTGCAGTAGCTCCACAACAGAATAACCAATACAAATTTTTACACAAAACTAATTGAAAAGACAAATTTTAACTCCCCCCCCCCCTCTTGAAAAAATGTATTTGGTAAAGCTGTCTGAAATTTCATCTTAGAATTGGTGTTTTGTCAATAGCAAAAATATTATTTCCTTTTTTATTGCTCTGAAGTACTGTTATTGTCAACAGCAAAAATTTTGAAATGAAGGCTATTTCAGAGTGATTAATCTTATCTGTTTGGTTTTTTTGTTTGTTTGGGGTTTTTTACTTAAGTTTTCATTCCATTCTGGATTTTAGATAGATAAATTAGGTGTGATATCCATACCCTGAAGTGGAAAGGGAAAAAATTTGAGGTAATGATGAATAATAGCTTCTTTCTTCCCACAGAATAATGAAGTGTGGAGTCTAGTCCTGGAAACCATATTTCTGCTTCTGTTTTTTGTTACCCAGGGTATATCTAGATTTACGTCAAATCAGGAGTGTAGTTTTGAAGACAATTTCCCAGTCTCCTACTACATATCGCTCTTTTACGCTGCACCGTGGTCTTGGACCATGCGAACTAGACTTCTTTCAGGTGAAATTAGAATGTGTCGACAGAGCGCACCCAGTGTGCTACGACTGCTGATGGGAGCATAGCCCATTCAAAACCAGATGTAAAACCTCCTCAGATACGTAGAATGTCGGTACTGGGTACTCACTCTGCTCCTCTTGTGTCACTGTGTAATGCGGATGTAATGCGGTTTCTGTGTTCTGATTTTGGTGCAGAAGTAGATGTTGGTTCAACCTTTTAAATGTAACCGCACTGTGAATTTTAAGTCAAAATTATCTGCAGCCCAGGATGTGCATTTTTATACTTCTACATAGAATACAAAATACATATTTTTTGAAGTAAACTTGTAAAAGCCATGATCTAGAGAAACAATTAAGTTTGCTGAAATCAGTAACTTTCAGCATTTTGACTGGAATGTAAACTAGTTCCTATTTTATTGTTTTGGTGGGTGTTTTTGTAAATAGCACTCTTCTTGATTATAAAAACCAGACACGTGTCCCTCATATATTGTACACTCTGAATCTGGAATTGCTGAAAGCATTTATAGAGGAAAATGTCTTGAGCCATTTGCTGTACTAAATTTTTTTCTAACTGAAATAACGAAAACACAGTTCAACTGGAGCTCTTTTTTATCTCCAAAATACTTATGAAACAGGATATGCATGCGTTTTAAATTAAATAATGGACGTCCCCGTTGCCTGAGTATGTTAAGAGTAACACCATAATGAAACATACAACTCAGGAAAGGTGTATCTTCTGTGTTTTTCATTTGCAGCTACTAACATTTGAGGAGTTGGTGAATTACAACCTTGAAGTATGACAGAGTGAGGCAAATGCATGTTCAATTGGAAAAAAAGCAATTTTATTAGGACTATTGAAATATCTGAAATTGTCATCAGTCTTTCCACGCAAAACCGCATTTCATTCATTTATATATTCATATTAAGCCTCCATTTCATTCAGATGTGTTCAGCAGCTTCAAAAAATCCATTCTTGTTTCTAGGAGAAGCAATATCAATTTTCCCACCAGTGTCAGATTCCCCAGCAAGCCGATCAGTGCCATGTTGTCCAGCCCTGCCAGCACTCTGAGCAGTCCCAAGTCACCCACCACTGCCAGCAGACACAGACCAGTAGCCCCTGTGAAATAATTCCAGTCTCTGTGAGCGATGACTGCAGGGGAAATACAGTGAGGAGGGTAACAGTTCAAACCTATGAACCGGTAAGAATGATTTGCTGAATGTTTTACTATTCACACTGTATTTTTGTTTTGTATGCAGAGTACAAAACTTCACAGGTACATAAAATTACTAATCCCTGGTCTCAAAAGTGTTTGTTCAACCTCACAGTAAGGTCATGAAGCACCATACACCCGTTGTAAGTAAACAGCAGAGTTTGTGTGTCTGTTGCAGGTAACTTCTTCACATGCTGTGATTGCAGACATTGTCTAGAACTGTCCAAGACTTTGTCACATGCTGTTAAGGGAAAAAAAAAAAAGCTGTTTTAGGTGTTGTATCCTATTGCTTGTTGGTGTAGACCTGCGCTTAATTGTACTGACTGATCATCATTCTGTTGTCCTTTAAATGTGTTAAGTCTTGCTGGTTGGTTTGGTTTTTTTCTTTATCTGGGAGTGTTACCCGTTGATTGAGTCAGGTTTCATCTGTCAGTTTTTGTACAACAAAGATTGAGTAGTGTAAGGCTTATGCCTCTAGTTTTGGAGAAAAGATACATTACTTTAAACTGGACACACATCAATTCAGGATTGCTTTCTATCTAAACTGATCAGTAAGGATTTCAAATATATTTCAATTTGATGTAGAAGTATTTGACATAGATTCACTGGAAGCACAAAACTAGCTTCCTTCGCCTTTCATTTTACAGCAGGTTGCAAGTTCTGGAGTTTCTAAGGGCTGCAGGAGGCTGGTATATTATAGTATACAATATAATGTATACTATTATTTCAGTTGTGGGAGGGAGTGTAGCAGTCCTTCCTATGCATTGATTCAATGTATCGGTGGCAAGACAAACATACTTGGTGACCTTAGTGTTAGAGCTGCGTGGAATCTTCCGTAGCCAGGTACTCCCATAAACCAACTTCAGTACACCCAGTTTGGGTTGCTGTTGAAATTCTTTTGTTGTTCACATACGTAAACATTTGAACTGTGGCAATACAAATACCATTTTTGCAGTGGGGAATCTTGCACCCAGCTGGTTTTATCTGGGTGCTGCCCACAGGCGTTTTATCCACTACAGCTATGGAAACATGTATATTAATGAAAGATTTCCTAATTCTCAACACTTTCCATATTAGAATAATGATGATGGTACTGCTGTAGAAGATAATACTTTGTGTATTTCTTGTTGCTGTAAAGGAAGTAATTTATTTCTGTATAGTTTGCCAAAACCCAGAATACATGGAAGACTCAATATCAAGGAAAAGGACAGTGTAAACAAATGGCAAATTAGTTAGAGCAAACAAAAACAAATCCATCATACTTGGAGCATTTTCATGTTCGGCTTTCATCCCAAAGAAGGGAACTCAATTACGATCTTGCATTATCTTCTGCCAGGTGAACTGCTCTCAGGAAAACAATGACCAGCTGGACTGCCGCTACTTTGGTGAGCTCCTTGCTGAACTGAACCGCAAGACCAATGACTTGTACAGTTGTTTACTACAGCATGTGGAAAAGATAGGAGGAAGGTATTGGCATTATATCTGTTCTATCATTTTGGCATTCCAGAAATCCTAGCATTGCACAGCTGAGAGGACAGTATTGTTTGCAAGTTGGGTTCCCCCCCCCCCCCGACAACTAGAATTGACCATGTATTTTACACATTAATCTAATTTGCTGAGTAACTGAGGACATAAAAATGCTGTAAGCCAAGTAAATTTATTGAATTTGATGCTTTTTCAAATTGTTTAGACTAATAGGCAATAGGAATTATGTATCCCACACATGTTTGCACATAGAGCAAACAAGTATATTTACAGCATGCTCTGACGTGTATTTAATGATACAATTCTGTTAACGTCCTGAAGAAGGAAACAACCCAAATGTCCAAGTTGCCATTTCCTTTGTTCTGTCATGTGTTATGTTCCGTCATGAATTAAAAGATGGCCATCATAAGGCATAAAGCTCAGTTAATGTTAAGCATGTATTCTGCAGAGCCCTACGGATTGTCTTTGAAAACAAATGCAGAATCACAGCAGTCAGTAATCTGAGTCTTCACAACGTTCTTACCCTTCCCTCACCATCACCATTGCTTCATTCTTCCCGCCTCGCTCCCAGTCTCATTCGGTGCTTTCCAAGTTAACTGAAACAAGAAAAGTGGTCCCATAGCAGGGGAAAAGTGGAATTTAAGCATCACAAAAAACCTGACGCTGCTAAGTAAACACTTCAGGCATGTCAGTATATTGCAGCATAGTTCTGGGTAAACCATTACCCAGCCAATTAAGAATGTAATTGGGTTAACCAAACATAATTGGGATAACTGCCCAAAGAAACGGAGATAGTCAGCCTGTGTTAACTGGACTGCTATTAGTATTCCAGCCTCCTCAGGTATTTCTACATGGAGTCGTATTTAACAACTCATGTTGCCTAGCACCTTGAAAGGAAGGTAACAGCTCTTAATCTGATAAAGAACGTTCCTTGCTGTGTATTTTAAAGATAACCTTTTTATAGCTGTAAATACGGGCATGAATTCTTCGAGTTCTCAAGAAGCTTCCTATTAATCGGTCCCTTGGATTTTCTGTTTTACAGGAACCATGACGTTGAATTTACGTGTCAGGTAAGCATCAGGCGTGCTCTTAGCAAGCTGTTCCCTGATACGTAGTGTTAATAACAACGGTGTGGATCTTCAAGCAAATTAAGCCAAGCCAGTTTAAATGAAGGATGCTGGTCTTTGTTAGTTAATGATTCCTGCTTGTTCATAACATTCAGAGCCTGAAACCTACTGCTAGGCATGTATTTGCAAATGCGACAATATTGAAAGGAAACTTTAATAATTTGCATTATTCCAGTATGAGAGTCAAATTTTGAAAGTCTTTCCTGTTGTGCCAATAGTGGTTTCATTGTAAAACAAACTCGCACAGCTACATGTATTTCCATTACACGTTTTTTGCAAAGGATCTTTCACTCTCTTGCCAATAAAGCTGCTGTTTAGCAACATGTGCTGCCATGCATCGCAAGAAGTGAGGAATACTGCCTCTCACAGAGAGGAGAGGAATGTAAGTTGACAGCACGGGCTTCCTACATCTACAGAAAGCTCACTGTTGTGAATCAGGCCGTGATAGAATCACCAGTACCTATGTTATTTTTAAAGGCATTGTGTATGTGGCAGAAATACTTGCCTAGGATTAAATTACATGAAGCAATGCCACGTAATCACTGGCAGTATCTCCTGCGACACTCTGGTCATCTTTCGTTTACTGACAGTCTGTTCTTCATCTAGAAACACGAGATTTGCTCCTGTCATAAACTGCTGGGAGTTCTGTTTTACCGTCAGCTGTTATTTCTTGAGAGAGGATTGTTTTGAATACTGCTTTTAAAATAAATGTTAAACTCAATGATTTGAATATATGCTTCATGTATCACTTCATCTGTTTTTATATGCCACACATATATAAGACTTAGGAAATTTTCTGGATACACTTTGATCTATTTTCATTCTTATTTGCCTTGTACGAAACATGTTTTTCATAGTAGAGCTGTGTAATTAATGAAGAAACCACATTATGATCTACTGGGCAAAATTCTTAATCAAGACGTCTCCCCTTTCCTCCCTTCTTTGCTTAGACTGAAGATATTGAAGATTTAATTCCCAAAGGCCTGTCTGAGGCAACAAAGCAGCAGATTCGTTATCTCCTCCAGGTATGTGAGTGGGGTGGAGGGTGTGTGGAAGCCTACAGTAACTTGAAACAGTAGAAGCTGGCCTACACGTACCGGGGATTTTGTACATAGCATACTTGACTCTCTAGTCTACTTACTCCTTTTTTTCCCAGTGTAAAGGGTATGGAATCTTACAGGTGGCTCCAAGTGACATGTTGCGGCAGTTGGTTCCACAGGCTACTTGTGTATTTTAAACTGAGCTTTGCTGATGCTTTCTTGCAGCTTCTCTGGAAACCATCTTGGCTGTTGACCAGTTACAGATTTGTTTGTGGTGGTGTCCTGGTTTTGGCTGGGTTAGAGTTAAATTTCTTCACAGTAGCTGGCATGGGGCTGTGTTTTGGATTTGTGCTGAAAACAGTGTTGATAACCCACAGATGGTTTCATTATTGCTGAGCAGTGCTTACAGAGTCAAGGCCTTTTCTGTTCCTCACCCCACCCCACCAGCGAGCAGGCTGGGGGGGCACGAGAAGTTGGGAGGGGACACGGCCGGGACAGCTGACCCCAACTGACCCAAGGGATATCCCACACCATATGACGTCATGCTGAGCATGTAAAGCTGGGGGAAGGAGGAGGAAGAGGGGGACATTTGGAGTGATGGTGTTTGTCTTCCCAAGTCACCATTACGTGTGACGGAGCCCTGCTTTCCTGGAGATGGCTGAACACCTGCCTGCCCATGGGAAGCAGGGAATGAATTCCTTGTTTTGCTTTGCTTGCACGCGCGGCTTTTGCTTTACCTATTAAACTGTTCCTATCTCAACCCATGAGTTTTCTCACTTTTACCCTTCCGATTCTCTCCCCCATCCCACCGGGGGGCAGTGAGCGAGTGGCTGTGTGGGGCTTAGTTGCCAGCTGGGGTTAAACCACGACAGTTGTATATTAATGCTTTACTTTAAAAGCTAAAGGCAAATAATAGGTGCTTTACTGAATGTTGAATTGGAGATCAGTTACCAAGTACATATAATGCTTATAGCTTAGGTCTCACCTTTCACAATTGTTCTGGTTAAAAACCTCTAATCTAGCACTAAGCTCTGAGGCATGCTTATGACATTCGGTAACAAAACATAACCATTTCTGTTGTGGTCCCATTTATAAAGGCTTTTGTGTTTCTTCTGATCTTGTTCTTTAGCTACCTAACCATCTCAGCCCACCTCTTCAATCACCAGCCCCATGGGTTTGGCTGTAAGGCAGTCAGACAAGAATGCGAGGTTCAGATAATGGTGGTTCATTTTGTTGCTTCCTAGCACTGCAGTACTCTCTGCAGTGTGTTTTTTAGAAAAAGACCTCTTTATGAAGTGCTTTGAAGACAGCCGGTTGGAATCGGCCCCTGCCTTTGGTAAAACATTAAAAACAGTGCTGTAGCACAAATCCCACTGTCGACTCCAGAACCATTTGACATGTAGGTATGTTAGAACAGGATCCAAAACAACCCCCACTGCTCAGCAGGTGTGTTTGGATCTGGTCTCCCCGAGGTGGGGGTAAGGTGATCCCACCCGGGAGCTGCAGCTTAGAATCGCTTCCTGGTAAAAAATACACTTGATTAAAGTTGTGAATGAGCAACCTGGTCTGACTTCACCGCTGATCCTGCTTTAAGCAGGAGGGCTGGACAAGGTGACCTCCCAAGTCCCTTCCAACTTGGAATTATTCTGCGATTCTTTTACAATGGAGATGGACACTGACACCAAAATGTTTCATGACCTCATGTTAGAACACGGTCCCAGGAAGCCGGTTCAGCTCAGTCTGTGTGAAAGAGCCGAAACACGTATTTCCTGCTTTCTGTAAGTCCAGCTGGTTTTACATTCTCACACCTATGCTTAGAAAAAATGCAGCTAAAATGTCTTTTGGGGAACCAGATTTTGTCAGCATACATACAAAGTGTGCTCTCAGACTACAGACCCCTCAGGCCTTTTGGACAGAGTTATGTGTGGTATGTTTTTACATCCTAGAAGAATTCTGAGAAAGCTGTCAAACTGCTCAGGTAACGACTGTGCTGGGTATGCCCAGAGGCTCAGCTCTAAGAGCATGGAGAATTTCGCTGTAGAAGTACATGACACCTACGGAATTTAGCAACCTCTAGTGCTAGGTAATTGCTGAGTGGGGATTCAATTACATTTTTATAGTCTAAAGTCAACCATTTTGACTTAACTCCTTCTTTTAATCTACTCTTATAGTAGATTTCACAATAAAACCAACAAAGCCAGAAGCCAGAACTGAAATTCCACTTTAATTAAAAAACAAACAGGTGAGTTACACTAGAAACGTCATTTTTGAAGCCTCGGTCACATTAATAGCACCAGTGGGGATAAAAAATAGGACAAGGGCTAATCACTGTATTGATGGAGAGCTTGATAGCTTTCTTCAATTGGAATGATCAACAAATAAAGTTAAGGAAGAGTATCAGAGGATGAGAAACAGACAGGAGGATTTCATTTTTCTCCAGAGAGTAAAAAATACATCTTTGGCCTAGAATATTCAGCCCTTCCAGATGAGTCAAAGGTTTGAGGAGTTATTTTGTGTGTTCTTTCAAAGTCAGTTTTTCCCCTTTCAAATATTAGAAATGTATCATGAAATGCAACACTTTGTGTTTTAACATGAATCAGTACACAGCCGTGAACGTGCATTAAGAGGAAAAAAGAGCGCGCGTTAGGCCATTGTGCATTACTGCCTTTCTTTTTCATCCAGTTGACTCCTTTAATCTTTGGGATTTTTTTCCTTTTAAAGGGATGAGTTGGTTGTATGGCTTTTTTTTTTAATTTACATTTTTTAGAATTTTAATTAAATTCTCTTGCCCTTGGGCTGAAAGCGTGCTTTGCCAGATCTCAAAGACGATGACTCATTCATCTGTGGCTTCTCAGGTAGGGTAGTTATTTCTTTAAATCAGTGTAAGGCACAAAGCGCTGAATGCTCAAAAAATGACTGTGCAATATTAACACATTTATTTTTCCCTTTATTGGTGTGCAGATGCAGTTCTTTACTCTCTTGTTCCTTCCTTTTTAAAAACGTTATCCTGTGTTACAAGGCAATAATGAAAAAGCTATGCCATTTGCAGAACAAAGTGCATGAAAATGTGTTTCTCTGTAGAAACTGTGGGCACTTCAAAGAATGATGTGCAGTATTTCTAAAAGTTATTTTAGCTGTATAGCAGTTTTCTGTTCTACCCATTGCCAAAGCACACTAATTAATCAGACGTACACATTTTCCTTTTTTTCCCCTCCTAGATGAGAGTGACGTCAGATAAATCTTTGCGACTTGTGCTTTCCACGTTCAAAAATTTACGTGAAGAGCTTTGCCATTTGCAGGATGACTTGGGGGTAAGCCGTGCTGTTCAGTTCCCATGGCCTCATCCATTTGTTTTTACCCGTCAGCGGGAAGTCCGTTACGATGACATTTAAATTGTGAAGTCCAGGTGCTTTACTGGCAACGGCTGGTTTATTAATGGACTTGCAAGGCTCGTACAGTGGCTGAGGTTAGATTTCTTTCCAGCAGTGGTCTTCAAGTGTTCTATTTGTTGAAGCCTAAAACCCCAAGTACTTTCAAAGGAAGACAAGACCCTGCCGAGTGAAATTACATTGAAAGCTCTGAACTGGTACATACAGTGCATATATATCTACGTTGGTGTAAATGTATAGAACTGCGTTTTTACTTTTAAGATGGACAGGAGTATACACCAAGTGCCTGTTTACTAGCGCTGTTCCAGGAATCGGGAGACCTCGGTTCCATTCCCTCCTGACAAAGTTGTATTTCCCGCTTCGCAGGAAAGCTGTTGTCAGCTGGTGGCTCCAAGAACTCAGTGGTTCCCCGGGGTACTGGCAGCCCCGTTTGGAAGCTGGAGCTCTGCAGCTGCTGACACAGACAGTAGATAATTGCTGTTAGGAAAGCAGAAACATTCCCACACCAGCCCAAGTACTCGGCCCCACTGGAAACTTCACAGCATTCTCGTGTAAAATGCAAAGTTTAGGGAGGGGAAGAGGGAGTTTTAACTGTCACCTTTAACACAGAACAAGGAGTCTGTGCAGTGAAGTGGTCTTAGTTTTGGGGGTTTTGTTGGTTTCTGTTTAATAACTACGAATAATTCTTTCTGGGACAGACTGAAGAGCAGCGCCCAGGATCCCCGTGCTTACCACACAACACAAAGCCACAGATACTACAGTGACGGGCAACTGTGTCTATGTAGTTAAAAACCCATAGTTTCAAGAAAATTGAGTATTTTCTCAGTTCTAAAACATCACTTACTAATTACTCAGTATGTTGCACTTGGAATATGGGGAAAGTTTACTGAAAAATGGCAGCTATTGACCGTAAACCCTTTTGTCTTACAGAAGTTAGAAACTGACAGTGTCTTACTTAAGAAGGATTTGGCTTTTAAAGATTCTCAAGTAAAAGAGTATGAAACTATGTTGACTTCTCTGAGAGAAAATAATCGTCAACAGCAGGTAAATCTAAAAACATATTTTCAGTGTAATTACAGTCAGCCAAAAACTAGCCAGTACGCTGACTTTGGAGTATTCCGGGTAATTGCTGCCTGGTATACGCGTGATCCAGACACTCCCTTAAGGGACCCCATGCATTCATTCCACTTCTGTGCTTTCCAGCAAGGACTCAGGGAGAGTACTGCAAAATGTCGCTCTCTGGAAGAACAGCTCCTCTCTCTTCGGCTCAGCGAGGGAGAAAAGGATTGTCACCTAAAGGAACTGGAGTACTGCAAGCGCGCCTTGGAGCAAGAGATCCAGAGCCTTAGACTACAGGTAACAGGCTCACTTGTTCTGTGTCCAGTAGCTGCTATTCGCAGATACAGATGCATTAACGTATGAAAATTAATGATGAAAATTCTCTTTTTAAAATAAAATTATTTAATTTTCTGTAGACCTGCTCTAATCCAACACTACAGACCACCACAGACGAACTCTCTAGCCGTTATGTAGAGATGATCAATAACTTGAGAGAGGATAAAGATCGTGAGATCCGCAGTCTTAGGGTACGTTGTTTTAACTTGCCGTGTGTATCCCTCAGCTTGTACGACTGCAGGTAAACAGCTGCTTTTTTAATTAAGGATCAGGAAAGATTTACCGTATGTCCTTTTTAGATATCTTTTGGTTCTGCAATTACTTTGTACATAGACACTAATGATGGCTCAGAAACTCTTATGGTAGAACATAAAACTGATTTAAAAAAAATACAGTTCCTTAGATGTAGAATTAGGCATTAATCAGAGTAGCAGTCTTTCCTAAAGGGCTATTTTGTGTGTCCTGATAAAGTAAGAAACTAGCCAAAAGACCCCCAACAGAAAATTAAGGTAAGTAAGTCCCAGTCAAAACTACGTATCGGAAACATCTCTCGTTTAAAGCACTGTAGTAATATTTTGCCACCCTGGAAGCCAATTCAACTTGTTCAGTGATGTATTAATTAGCTTTATCCAGTTACAAACCTATTAAATTGGACTGAATTCCACCATATCAATTAGCACTTTCTGAATTTACTGTGCAGCTCAACATTCTTACTTGAAAATCATGGGGGTTTGTGCATGTCCATGTATGTATGTATGTCCATAGCGTTTTTTAAATTACACTAATTCAAGTCTTACTGTTCATAATTTAATGAAAAAAGTACATCTGGAGTCCTAGATACACACTGAGAGGTCACCTGCAAGGAGCACCGAACACCTAACCGTTCCTTAACGCATGTTTTACAGTCTCAGTTATGCCAATTCCAGCAAGACATATCAAGGAGAGAAGGAAGTAACAGCGACTTGCAAATAAGGTTGCATGAACTGACGTCAATGCTGGAGGAGAAAGATGCTTGTATTAAACAACAGCAAGAGGTAAAATGCTGCAACTTATTTATCTTCTAAGAATTTTTATGTTTAAGCCTCCACTTACTGTATGGGTGGAAACTTGCTAGGAAGTCACTGGTACTCTCCTGGTTCAGGAATCAGGGTTAGGATTTTTTTTAACTGAATGCTATTCCTCTGCCAGTCTTTTGGAAGGACAGACTTTTTGGGACTGCTCTTTGAGAGGAATTTCTGCAAATATTTTGTTGTGACTTTAGTGAACTAACACTTCAGAGAACATTATTTCATTTGAATGTTTACTTTTGGTTTTCTCAGGACCTCTTCAGATTGAAGCATGAGAAATTATCAGGCAGGCAGTCCCCTGGTGTAACAGCTATCATCACTAAGAAGTAATGTAGTTACTCACCTTTCTTAAAAATACATCCTTTTGATTTTCCATTGTATAGCCTCTATTAACCAAGTTATTCCTGCAAATGTCTTAATACTGCCTGTTCAACTTACTTAAAGGGGAAAAAGTCGAGATAGGTTTTCCTATCCGGGGAGGATTCAGCACTAAGCATTGTAATAGCAGTTGGAGGGGTGGCCAGCATGTTGACGTGACATTTAAAAGACTGTATTAGCTTTTTAGTTACTAGGGAAAAATCTTTGGGGATTAATGACTGGAAGGACGATGTGGCAAGATCAGAGTTAGCGATTTGGATACAGGCGTGCAGATTTCAGTTTACAGGTTTGCAACTCTCTTTAATACAGGTACAGGAATCAGTATCCCATTCTGGGCCTCTTGTCTGATGACTACAAGGTTACATCACCCGTCAATAAATCACAAACTATTTTAATTGAGAGGACTGGAGAGATATGGAAACATGTAAGTTTACCCAGAGATTGACTGTGAAGTCTCTGAAATTCCTAAGTATGCAGTTTAACTTCAAAGAAAGTATTACCCAAAATTGACATCTGAGGGAAAGCCATAGTGTTAATTTAACTTGGCTGCAAAAGCAAGGTGACCAATTGAAGTCAAGGAACCGCACTGTGTGTTGCAAGAAGGCAGTAATTGTTGGGTGGGGTATAAATAAAGTAACCTTTCGTTGTTTTCTCTGACACATCACCACCTTTAACAAAACAAGCGGCGTTGCTCTAACACCAGCCTCTGCCCTCACGCACGAGGCAGTCTGCCGGGCATCCCCGTACTGGGGAGTTAGGTAGGCAGGAACTTGTTCCGCGTTGTGCTCTCAGGTGAAGGAATGTTTTGGGTGGGCAGTATTCCTCTGAATCATCAGTATTAATGACTCCAAACGATTACTAAAACATATTAAGCAAGCACCACGTCCCTGAAACTTACATTGAGACAGGGCAGCGACTAACCCAGGAAATGCAGAAGAGTGGCGACTTTTTAGTGATTCAAAGTAAAAATAGAAAATAGGACTGCAGAAGCTGTTTATGTTACCGGGCGCAAGGTAATGTCGCCAAGTCTGAGTACAAGGTAAGGGCTTGAGAAGGATCAACATGGCCAGTTCACAACCACGTGTTCAGAGCAATGGGATCTGACGACGCTGTCTGCAGGCAGAGTATGGCAGAGCAGCACAAATAAACGAGTGTTAAGAGAGTAGCTTTGTGGGGGACACGACCAAGAAAAAGACAATTACATGGGCAGCCTGAGTAGGCGAAGGGTAAAACATCTGGCATGTTCCGAAAGGATGTGTTACCTGGAGTAGGGTTAAGAAAATGAAAGGTAGAGGTCACTGGCAAACAGCAGAACTTTATTACCGATCTCTAAAACTCATCCAGTTGCATTGCAACCTAGTGAAATGTCAAGGAATTAAACAAACAGTAATAAAGACATTACAAAAATAAAGCCGAAACCCCCTCCCTCCTAGCTTACTTGAAAAGTCAGTCATACCTTCCATTATAAAAAATGGAAAAGATGAGCGTACTCTGCATTTGAAGAGATCATTAAATAAATGAGAACTGTTTGTATTTTAAGTTTCCCAAGCTCTCTATCAATCACTAGTGCAAGTTTCAGCTCAAAGAAAATTACTTTGCTGCAAGATAAAGTTGGTAAGTTTGGGAAGTGCCAACTTCACCTTTACTCCAAGCTTCACAAGTACTTTTTCTGTGTTTACGTACTGTCAGCCAACTCGTTCTGTCTGCATTCATTACTGAATAGTAATGCTGATTGATAGGCAGCCGAGTAGCGTGGGTTTTGTACTGAAAGTAAGCAGCCTGTACTTGATGCTGTCCTTCAAGCAGGGATTACTTGTCATGCTCAGTCCTTCAGGCTACTCAAAGGGCTTAAATGTTCCTTTTAACGTTGGTCCTAGTTATATTGGAGAAAACTTTTAGGGCAGAAATTTTATAATACCTACTATTTAGATATCTGATAACTCCCCGTTCTTGGTTGTTTCCGTCAGTACAGAAAGAGGTATTGTCCTTGGTTTTGTGTTTACTGGAGACAGTGAATCATGCCAGTTCTGACATCTGCCCCTTGCTGAACAAAAACTGTTTACGGCTTAATGATACGAGTTTGACCTTGCCAGTACCAGCCGCTGTGAGCGCTGACATCCTGAGCACTCGTTAAGGAGGAAAGGCTCACTGGCCACTTGAGACACTTCAAAAGTCAGGCCGTTAGAGAAAAATAAATATATAATTACACAAAGCGTGCTTTATATACAGACAGTTTTGTTTTATATACAGAAATAAATCTGTGTATTTTCTTCTAACAAGCTGCTTGTTTCTTTCAGGAATGAAAGAAATCCCTAAGCTGTCAGAGCTGCTCAAAGGAGTTCACGATCACTAAAATTGCTTTACTTTCTGCTATTTTGCATCCAAAAAAGGTTCAGTCTGATAGTGAGAAAAGGTGGGGAACACATTCAGGACATGGAAGCATGAAGATGATGGAACACTCTGTCTCATCCTCACCATAAAGAACTCGGTTACTCGTGTCCATCATCTGCCACTAACATCTGTGTACAACTCTTACTTGTACTGTTTCATGCACTTACTTTCGCTCAGAAGAGAGCGGCATGCCGTGCTTTTGTGGACTTCAGTTTTCTTGACATGACTAACTTCTGTTCTTCAGCCAGTCCTGAAGCAATCTAAGAGGCAAAGGAAGAAGTCTGAAACCTTTTCCTCTTTGTACTATTAGCCGTACTCCTCTGTCCTGTCTACTCATGCTGAGAAGTGAGAATGATACAAATTTCAGTCAGTCCCCCACATACTGAATGGCTGGTTGCACTACAGACAGAGTCACAGACTGCGGTTTTATCTACCGCTGCCTATTGAAGATGAAGCAAACCCCAGAAACAACCTCCATGGGGAACTTTTAAAAATACCTCACTGAGAAACGCTTACCTGACATCTGCCTAAGCATGGGAAGCTAAAACACAAAAGAAAATTACTGAACTTACTCCAGAGATGCAACTCCTCAAACTTAGCTACTGAATTGGCAAATACCAGTCAGTCACCTAGTTCAGTGAAACGACTGGGCAGGTGCTTATTTTAAAGCGTGTTATTGACCTCAGAGTTGATTTATTTTCAGCTGAATCTTTATAAGCCCCCAAACCAGCCATAAGTATTTGCTGTGCTTGAAAATTTCAAGAACTTGGTATATTTTTATATAGAAAAACTTAGTATGAAAATAGCTCATAGACTAAACTGCATCATCAGACCAATCTTCCATTTAAAATTTTTGCTCCTTACGGGACCACAGAAATCCTCTCAAAATGATTTGGTATTAATAATTAAGTAGTTGTCTAAGTAACAGTGCAGAGAATCATAGGGGAAATTTTAAACTATGCAGTCAAGAGGTGCTAGCTCTTTATCACGGGGTTCTTTCTTGCTTTGCTTTATTTCTGCAGACACATATTTCTATTCACAAATAATATATATCATAGGCAATGTTTAATGGTGAAAGAACGCTGTAGGCTATGTGAAACTATGAAATAAACCTAAGTGTAACTTTCTGAATCACGTCTATCTGTACTGGAAACATCTCGTGTCTACCTGATAGGCTGGAGGGGGTTGTTTTAGGTGGTGTGATACTGCCTTTTTTCAGACAACTTGTTCCTCTGAATAAATCTTTACAAGTAAAGAGTAGTGTTAGGTCCCTGTTCTTGCTACTGATGCCAGTCCTCCACTCAGTTAATGCTGGGATGTCAAAGATGACCTCGTGCTCTTCATAACTGGGAGAAAGAGCCAAGGGTAAAAGCTGCTCGTTGCACTGCTCTTCGAGTACGTCCAGCCTAAGATTGGCCTGCAGTTTCAGAAGCCAAGTAAGAGTTTGCACCATCAAACGACCATGGCTTTAGCCTAGCTCTATAGAAAGAGGTTTTAATTAGTTAAAAATTAAGTATCCTCGTTTGAGTGAGGGCCTTGCCCCACTGAAATCAGTAATTATCAGATTCTAAAATAACCCCCTCATTTCTGTACAGCAGTTAGAGATACGGTACATAAACACACACAGTTAACATACTAATGGCACAGAATGGTGTCAAAGTGCATTCTATACCAAGAAATAATTTTAGTCACACAGTCACCTAATGACGTTTCACCTTTGGTGACCTAAACGATAAACAGAAATAGAAGAGGAAGAATACCACATTTGTTTAATGCCATCACACTGTTATCCGTGCATAACTGTGCAGCTCTCCCGATTGAAGGAGACACAAAATAATTTGCTGACTTACGGTGGTCTTTGCCATGATCTCAGCTGGGCTTGACCAGGTGGAAGCATTACCCAAACAGCTCGGAAGAAGCTACGAAGAGCAGAACCATGAGTGATTCACGGACGTGCTTACTGTGCACTCGTTTCAGCCACTGCAAGGGTTGTACAGTGTATTTACTAACCACCCCGTCCAGTGACACTAACCACTGTTTCTTTAACTCCGTATGACGTACGACCACGTAACAGTGTAATGAATGCAAGCAGTAAACGCCCTTAAAGGACAGAAACAGGCAGGCTCTGAATACAGTCAGAGCTGCTGGGCACGGTGTTAGAATTTCATGACAAAGGCCCTGATTAGGCAAATGAGCCGTTTTGCATCTACAGCTGGCATTACGATAAATTTGAGAACACCGTGATTGTCCCCCATACTTGAAGAGACGGGTAACATACATACTGTTTAAAAAAAGCCCAGTTTGCTAATCAGGAAAGACAGATGTCGATACTGCATTGTGTAACAAGGATCAGCTTCTCTAAGGCTTGTTAGAGTATTTGAACACTTCTGTACACTAAATGCTACAGAGCTGACGGTCGTAACAACACATTTTACTCACAGATAACACGAAGCAATAGATACTTGTCAAAAAGCTGAATTAGACTACTAGATGAAGCATACTGGCCATCTGGGGCAGGTTTTGTTTTCAAACCAGATTTATTTAAAAAGAAAATTATTTTATAATAAAAGCACGTGTTATTTGCTGTAGTCCCAGCTATTGCCTCTTTTCTGTTGAACTGAAACTGAGTTACCTAACGTTATTTCTGCTGGAGTTTACAGAAACACATTTTTCCCATTTAGTCATCTCTGTAAATGCTCGTTATCACCCTAATTATAAACAGTATACTTTAGAAAATTTTTCACCTCCATTTCAGGTAGGTCCACTAAAACTTCTACATTTTTTCAGGAACAAATTAGAAAAATCAAAGACAGCATTTACTTCATGTATTTACGACACTATACATACGTACAGCCCTATTAGACCGTCTTTGTCAATAGTGCTATTAAATAAACCCTCGCTGCCTGAACAGATCCGATAGCATGCAGTTTCTTGTTCTTACTCTGAAGAGCCAGAGAAAATTGTCTTCTGGTTTCTGTCACTGACTTTTCCACACAACTCAGTATGCAATATGGAACAGTTCCTCCGCCTCAGCTGTAAAATAAAAGCCAAACAGAGCCTTGGTTCAAGTTACTGACACCTCTGTCTGAAGAGTCAACGTAGACTTTGAATACTATGTCAAGGTAACTCACCTTCACCTTGAGAGCACTCTGCTGGTGTTCTTCCGTATTTTCTCTCTCAATTTCATTACCTTTCATTTTGGGCATGTGAAACCTGAAGAAAGAAAAATACAGACGATGATCAAGACATGAATCACTTTTAACTGCTCCTGGCTTTTAGGAGTTCCTCGTCTGTCATTCAAATAAAAAACCGCAGTGAACAAATCTGACATTTTAGAGTGACCCTTCCACAGGTATGAGAAACTTGCTGCTTGCTCAAGCAACCAGGTTGTGTTTGTACATCACATGCAGCACCGCAGGAGCAGGCAGAGGAGAAATCCAAACACGGGCAAGAACAGCTGAACTACCTCAATATTGTGCTCCCAGGTAGCGAACAGCTTTACAGCACGTCACCTTTCCTGCTCCTGGTAGCGTGGAGTGGCATCCTACCACAAATGCTGGGAAAGGGGATTCACCCTATTAGTTAGTGTTGCTGCAGGGACAGATCTGTAATAATTTGACAAGCAAGGACTGTTTTCAACAGAACAGCTCAAAGCCCTTACTGAAAATGTGGCAAAAGGCAAGACATACATAAACTTCACTAAGGAAAGCATGTATGCATGAAAGATGATGTCTACTGAAGAGTACCTTTAAAAGAACAGAGATCATGCAACTTCACAACAATGATGGGAAACATCATTCAGAGTTTTCAGGACAAGTAATAAAATGATACCACCAACTTCCATCATTCAATCCAACATTTAAGTTGAAACACTGGCAAGGCTTAGAGGTAGTCGCGTCTCTCTTTCACTTGCTTCCTACCACCACTTAGGAACTCATCTGCTTTGAAAATGAGTAAGCAGGACCTGCCTGTAGAGCACTTCATCCCATCCTAACGGCTTCATCAGTTTGGGTAACAGAAGGCAGTTTGCTGCCAGCTCAGGGGAGGGAGCCAGGCAGGGCAGAAGTACAGACTATAGAGAGCAGGGATCTGTGGAAGTACTGAGATACAAATTTTACTGTGATTTTGACATGAAGCATTTTTAAAATCGTAACACCACCACGGTAACAATACAACAGCCATCACAAATTCTCCTAAATATTTACTGGGAAAGTGCACTGAAAAGAAATTAGGAACTGTGCCTCAAACTGCTGAGGATTCAGGTGAAATTTTATTCTTACATTTCAGGAGATTTAAAATGCCACTTCCTAGTAAAATCTTATGTCAAGAATACCAACCAACCGCTTGCTTTAATACAGAATTTCAGTTACCGGGGAAACACAGTTGTAGGAAAAAGAAGAGGGAAAAAAAAAGGTTCTACCTGAGTCGTCTTTTCTGTTGGATGCATACACAAGATATGTATATAAAAAGATACTAAATTACTCAAACAACATACACGAAGTAAGAGCACTGCATATAATACCACTTCCTCTCAGGTTTCTCTTTGTCTAGCAGGCACATTCCTTTATTTTCCCTACTTATTTTCCCTTCCCTAACCCCAACTTCTATGTCATTTCCTCCACAGCCCCAATGTCACACCTGCAACACACCGCACAGCCTTTTCTTGTTGACTCCTTCCTCCTCCTTCCATGCATCACAATATTACTTTTTTTTTAAAACCACCAGAGCCCTCCTACCATCTTCAACCCCCTCTGCCCATTCGCCATCCAGCTTGGACAGTTACAAGAAGCTTCGACATCCGCAGCTATACAGAAAGACGTCAATTCTGGAAGAAGGAGCAGAAGCACTGGTGGGAATTTCGAACTACGGAAGAATACCTAAGTCCAGCCTCAGTCATAAACATCTAAGCAGCGCTGGACAGAACCAGCAAAGGGCCAAGCAGAAGCACACACTCTCCCAGCGGTATCATGAGCTACTGAATTTTAAAACCACTGCTCAAGCAAAAAGTCTGACAAACTTGTTTTTCTAAGCTGTTTGAAGTTTAACAATGTATGGGTAGTAATCCATTAACCTTAACACTGTGTGGGTTAAGTCTCAAGGCTTTTCCTCTCTTTGACAGACCTTGTTTCCACAGTCTTTCTTCTTAGCCAGGGTTCATTGTCCGTACGCTGCCAAGAGAAGAAGAGACAAACAACTAGTATAAAGAAAGAAACGTTCAAAATGCTAATGCAATATGGCAACCAAAGAAAAGTGATAACTCATCTTAAGACTTCACATTGGACAAGGCTGCCTGTAACCATCCCGCTAAGTTTAACAACTCAGTTTCTCCACCTAGCCATCACAAAAAGCAGGGCTCTCACACAGAAGATTGCATCTGCTTCAAGTCCTACACACTTCCCCGTATTTGTACCTTAGCTGATAATAACCAACTACAGTTGCAGTTTTTCCAACCACTATTCCCTCCTTCACATCTTGAAAAACATGTTCCTCACAGATTTCAATGTTCCAAAAGGTATGACTTTTTTTTTTGCTAATTAAAAAGAAATCTCATTAGGTGGACTTACAGACTGTTAAACCTCAACACCAATTTCAACTTCTGTAGTACAAAGTTACAGAACTTAATCATTCCATAATATAATGATGAAGCTGTAAATGAATTAAACTTTTATCCAGCATCCACCATATACTTTCTGCTATCATTAAACATGTTAAAAAACCTTTACGGTATGTAGTTTTAGGGCAAGAAAAAACTAGATGCAACAGAAAATCTAGGTAACGAAACTGATGCCCCACAGCGTATCACGCTCTTAAGAACAGTAGACACCACTCACCGACTCTGAACTAAACAACCAAACTAAACAACCATCTTACACCAAACAACTGTTCATCACAGAAAGAATTAATCCAAATACGTAATTTTAAACTATCAGATATGTAATGGTCAAAGCCTACTGCACTCCTTGGAAGAAACACTACTGTCATCCTCAAACATACATTTTAAAATGTAAACGTTAATATTGGTTTAAACGTTCACCAGTAAACACCAAGTATGAACAATAAAAGGTAGTATCAAAACATGACCTGAACGTAATGCTTAAAGCATTATGTCCAGATTTCACACCGCGATCTAACATGTTGGCTTTCCAGAAGTTTCTGTCATTTCTAGCCCCCACGTCCTGTTCTGCACCCCATGAACTGTGGTGGACTCCTAGGCAATGTGGGATTAAGTCTTTCTACAAAACCGGCTATAGAAAATGTTTAAAATACTCAAGTACCTGATTATTCCGTCCATCTGTAAGGTGGAAAAATGAGCCAGCATGGATGTGTGCTTTGTCACAGAGTCAGAATGATCATCTTCAGTCTGCTATGAAGAAACTCCTTCAGTCTATGTATTCAATATAACGTTCAGGAATAAAGCATTAAAATTGTCAAAAAAGCACAACTTTAATCTCTAAGATTTTTTTGAATGCTACGGCCTCCTCCTTTGATTGCTGGGCATACAAAAAAAAGTAGTATAAACAAAAAACAGATGAATAGGTTCATGTCTGCATCATTTCTGGTTTTTAGTACAAAACCTACGAGTTCACGGGCTAAGAGCCCGCTGGAAATCCTTGAAGAGTTCATTTAATATCGCACTCTCTTCTTAAAGTTTTTAATCTATTACTGATGTCATAATTCAAGTATTCTAAAAAGAGAGGGAAATTAAGACAGCAGTATTTTTAGTATTTCATTTTGTAAGCTGTTCTTATTACACAGATAAAAAGACAAAACCTACCTGGCTTTTCCCAAAATATGTGAGAAGTTTTATGTTCTCTTTACTTAAAGGAAAAAATTTCAAAGGAATGTCAGTATCACATTTGGTAATTAGTTTAGAAATAAGCACAAATACATTACCTGTAACTTTAAAGGGTTAGTCAAATAAAAACCCAATACTCTCCCCTCAATAGTCTGATAAATATACCTCAAGTAACCTGCTTACTTGAAATGTTATGACATATTAATTAGTGAATAACATAATTAAAAATATTAGGCAAATTTACACAGAATGAGACTTTCCTAAACACCATAAATGAAAAGCAAACTCCAAAAAATTTGGAGTGCAAGAGATGCGTTTTATTGTATGCCCGTTACGATGAGTAACACATTTAGAAATAATAATCCCACATAACAGTGACAATCTTATTTTACAGCGTGTACATCATTTTTTACAGCCACATAAAACACGTATTTTTCTAAGAGATTTCCCAAATTTAACTTTCTGAAGTTTAGAAATATAAAAAAAATTTATTCTCAAGGAACTGATTCTCATCTGGTGCAAAAACAAAATATGAACATTATCTGAAACACAAAGCCACAATATAGCATGAAGTTACAATTTATCATGTGAACAGCTGTGTGCAAACATGAAGCAACTAAAAAAGTAAAAAATACACATTATATGCATAACATTTATGAACAGGTTTTTCATTAAATAGCCCTAGACCAGCTTGTTATATTAAGCGCCATTTGATTTGCAGCATGCTAACACAAAGCATTGTTTAAAGGGATGCATATTTTAAATGTATACACTGTAAACTGAAGATCCACCTCCAAACTCTAGTGGCAGCATATTTTTCTGGTTAAATACTGCATATATACTTTCTTTACAGATTGAAAATGCATGTTTATAGTATGGTATAGATTTTTTTTAAAGAATTGATTAAAAGGTGCAATTTTATGTCTATGTTGAAAATTTCATATTAGGAGGTAGGACAATAATAGTCATACCTGTTAAGAACACTGACCTAAAGAACTTCTAAGTACTCTGAATTTTAATTAAAAAACCCTACATTTTTCAACTTTGTTTTTAATATTCTCTTTAGAGAAGACTGAAGTAGCGAGAAAAAAAAATTAGTGTTGCATCACAACACTATGAGCTGCATCCATTTTATCCTTAAAAAAAAAGTCAAATTCAAAGTTAATTTTGTTATATGTGCCATACTGAACAACATTCAACTGTAGTTTCAGATAAAAAAGGGAAATTATATACATACACATCTTTAACCCTAGCACCAGAACACCACCTTTGAGATCATAACATAATGCTATATTTTAAACATCATATCCTGCAATAAAATAGGTTAGCAGCTTTGAAAACCATTAAAAAATTACTCGTTGGACCTAAACTAATAAAGGAAACGAAAAAGTTTCCCAATGAAATGTTTAAAAAAACCAAACCAAAAACAAGAAAAAAAAAAAAGGACAACCCCCCCCCCAAATTTGACCAGTTCTGGAATTTAATTTCCAGGCTCGATTTAAAAACGTTATGATCAAGTGACTGACTAACACTCTTTCAAAACTGCACAAGAAGTTAGACTCAGTTGCCTTTGCAAACAATTTGTAAATAACCCCATCATATATCTGAACTGTTTTCATATTGGAGACAAGTGCTGTTACTGACAAAATGGATAACAATCATCTTCGTTTCGTCTTCTATAGCTTAGCCATGTGTAATACCATTAATTTGAAGACATCCATCCATCTTTCTGCAAATTTAAGACATTCATCCATCCTTCTGCATTCTAAGTGCTCTTTAGGTTCTGATAAGCAACAATCATAGGGCTATGAGATCCCTGTCAACCCTAATACTTTTAAGACTTTTAATACAAAGAATGTAAAGTTATGATTTAATATCAAGCTTTGAAACCAGGAGAAACAGTTCATGAGATTTTTTTTTTTTCCCCAATTAGCATATCACAGTTTCTAAATTGCTTCCTTCTTGAGATCATATATTACATTATGGCCTCTTTGTGGTGCCTCATTATATGCTGATTTTTTTCAGATGGTCTACGGAATCCCTTTTTGCAATACTCACACCTATGTGGATAGTCTTTTGTGTGTATTGATATTACATGTCGTTTAAAGCCTGACGCATCCGTAGTGCTATATTCACAATACTGGCATTGATAAACTTTTCTTCCACTGTGGGTCTTCATGTGCTTCTTAAGTTCATTTTGCTGCCTAAATCCTCGTTTACATCTTTTGCATTTAAAAGGCAGGTCCTTGGTGTGAACTGAGAGGATATGCCCACTAAGTACAAAAGGATCTGATGTTTTAAAGTCACAGTGTCTACACTGATGTATCTTTTTACCTTTATGGGTTTCACTATGCTTTTTGAGCTCAGATGGACGATGGAAGCCTTTTTCACATACCTCGCATTTGTGGGGAAAATCCTTTGTGTGAACTGAAATAATGTGTCGCTTCAGGTCACTTGAATTGGTGCTCTTATGGTCACAATGTGGACACTGGTGAGTCTTATGCCCTTGAAATAATTCTGTGTGCTGTTGCAGTTCTTTTTCATCTGTAAACGCCTGGGGACAGTGCTCACATTTAAATGGCAAGTCAGTCCCGTGTTTGGTTTTGATGTGAGTTTTCAGATTGGACTGATCAGCACACCTGAAGACACAGTGCTGACACTGGTATGGCTTTTCCCCAGTGTGGGTCCTCATGTGCTTTTTCAGCTCTGATGGATGGCGGAATCCTTTCCCACACTCCACACATACATGAGGGAAGTTCTTACTGTGAACTGCAAGTAGATGTCTATTGAGAAGTCCCTGCTCTGCAGTTTCATAGTCACAATATTTGCACTTGTGTAGCTTAGGCTCCTTGTCCCTCAGTATTAGTTTATTAGAACTCAATGGGCTTGCTTCTCTGTATCTTCTTGTATATTCTGTAAACTCATGGGTTTTATCAACTTTATTTATAAGTTTATGGCTTTCCAGATGATTGTGGAAACTTACTTTTTTGTTAGTTGTAAAGTCACAGTCTGTGCACTGGTATTTCTTCTTAATCATATGATCTGGATGATTCTTCATATGCCTTTTCAAGAATCCTCTGGATTTAAATTTTTTCCCACAAATATGACAAGGGTAAACTGTTAAGGGCTGTCCATCAGGACCTATTATAACAGCTGTTTTTAAACAAACAAAAACAAGTTATGAAGGAAACAAATTTACTGATTAAGAAGTTTTAAATCAGCCAACTGCTGTTCAGATTCATGCACTTACACTTGCAGCAGACAGAGAATGGTTCAGTAGTTTAAAAACAACCAATCCACAGCACCTATAGTTTATATAGTTTTGTTTTAGAAACTGCTCAAACAGATCAGTAATATCATATGTGCAGTGAATATACCCATGATTACTTTTTAATAACTTGCAAAATTCAAATGAATGGCATCAGCCCTAAGTGTACTGACTTTGAATAGCAAAAATTATTACAGTTTCTAGGCACAGAATTGGAGGGGGGAAGGACACAGGAAATACGCAAATCATCACTTCTATTTTTTTAATTCAGCATCAGCTTAGAAAAAAAAAGGAAAAAAGGAATAGTACAGGAGTAAGTGCCACTCCATGACAATACGCATAACCGTACAGTGTTTACCTGTTTGCCATTGCCTGGCCTCTCCTCTCCTCCTTTTCTTGGTTTTTTGTTTTAGCACTCTATTAGTGCTAATGCTATCACAAATCTGCAGGTATTGTGTTGCATTACCGTTTTTGTTTTCTAATCGTGTATCCAAGTTATTTCCTAGAAACAAAAATTAGACACCATAAAAAACCTTAAACAACTTTTTTCTTTGGGACTGATGACTGGAATTGCACAGCAGCACATCTACTTTTAAAAAAAAAATATTGCTCAATCCTCTACAATAAACATATATAAAAAAGAAGAGTGCCAATATAAAGCACTATCTATCTTTGCTGGCAAAAGTCAAGAATATAATTGTTTAAACATTGATTAATTTTCAAATATATTCCTTGATTTCTCGTACTTCTCAAGACATTAATTTCTTATGAGTTATGCTGATTGTTTCCTTTTATTTAACTTGGTTTTACTTCTTAACAACTGCATTATCTCTTTTCTGACTACAAAACTGTATTAAAAACCCTGGCAGATCCTCCCAACTTCCCCACCTACTCTGAACACCTACAGCATATCTAGAATTGTTTTAATTTCAAAATAGTAGAGAAAGACTGTGGAGTCCTTCAATATATACTTTATGGATATTTTTTTGCATTCACTGATTAGGAGAACTGACACATACATGTATATATTTTCAAAGACAGCAAGTTAGTTTTAATGCTGTACCAAGCACAGTTACATGTTCTTACCTGCCGCTTGACCATCTTCGTATCTTCTGGGTAGCCTTCTTTCATCTCCTGCAGAAAATGGTACTTTAGTCATTATAAATTAAAATTCTTTCTGAAGACGATGGCTTTGAAAGTCTGATAATGAGAGAAAACTAACTTAGCTAATAAGTAACAGCTTAACTCTATCCAAACTGAGATGTGCAGTTCACAATCAGTTCAGTATTTTGTAATTAAGAGCCCCAAGAAATAAAATCACATCTTTGTGAATAGTTAATACCCACTAAAGCTGTGTTTGCATGCTTACCATGCTGTCTTTCCTGCTTTTCATAATTAATATGCTTGCTTCTGCAAACTTTTAACCTCATATATAACCTCAGATACCAATCCAGAAATGAGGTTATCTGAAATCCACAATTTGTTCTTGAGATCGAAGTACTTTATCTTTCTGGAGTAGAACTAGGCAGGTAAGATGACTTGTACCTTATCAGCTGCTCAGCACCCATCTATATGAGGCACTACAAAGTTCTGGGAGACGCAGAAGTAACACCTTAAGAGTATATTCCTCATTTTGGATTGAAAATATTCACTGCTATGTGCCAAGGCTCTGTGGTACTAAACCACTTTGTCAGCCCAACTACTGTGCGCAGAAATATTACACCAATGAATTTTAACTAACTTGCTTACCTAATTATAACTTAAACCATGGATGACCTGATACCCTCTTAATATACATTTAACATGCCAAAATCCGAGAAAAGAATATGAAATAAAAGAATATACAGAATTCGCAATATATCCTGATAAGATACTTTTACTATTTGAAGCATGGCTGCAGAGAACAAATTACTTTTTGTTTCTAACCTGAAGGACTAACAGGCTTAAAAGAGGTATATAAACTGAAATTATTAGGAACATGTTTACACATTTATTCCTACTATTCCCTTTTTAAATTTATTTCCCCTTCCTCCTAGCTAATGTAAAATACTTAAGGCTATTCTTGTTTTTGTAAGATCTTCAACAGCCAACTTAAACAACCATTAAAAACTACGCATTCTGTACATCTGAGCTGGAATCGGGAACCGTATAAAAATTCTCCTAACAGCTTTCCTTTCGACTTCATAAAACTCAGCATATAGCAATCCATTCATTATATGCAAGACAATCAACTACTAAAGTAATCTGTAACTGTTTGACAGGCCAGCGTTGGAAAAAAAACACCAGTGTAAAAATGGAATTGTTTTCTTCATATTGAACTGCGAACAAACTAAGGACCTTAATGTATAAAAGGTCATGAATGACGTCAAAATAATTTGTCACATCATTTAATCAACTCCGCTAACTGACACTGCTAGAAGATCAGAAGGAGCTGTTTCCAAACCCCTAAGACAAGGTGAGAGATTATCACATTTGCACAGAGATTCTGGAAGGTAGATTAGGGAGAAAATAATGGAAGGGATTTTCAGAAAACAAGCATACAGATTCCTACCGTAAGCAGCAGCCCAAGCAACAGGGACAAAAGTTTTATTCACGCCAGAGTCTTCAAGCTGTGTGTCTGGAAGTGACGTAGCTTCTTCTTCACCTACAATAACTTCCATATAAACTTCATCTGCTATTTCAGCACAGCCTGGATTAAAGGAGAAGAATAAATCTTTAATTTTATTCTGCTCATCCTATATTTTTCTTCATTTAATTTGCTCTCACTCTGATTGATATCCGTTATAAATTACTTTTCTTCCTTTGGCATTTAGAACCACCCCTTCCCTTAGGGGATCATTGTTTATTCAGACATTCCTTAAAGAGAGAAAACACATATCAATAAATATAAATCCAAAATAAATACCAACAGAAATTCAAACATACAAACTGATAAACTTGTAACTGATGACATTTATTTGCCACTTTGCCAGAAAGCTGATTAAACAAGGCAATTCACAGTAGGAAAACAGAAAAATGAGAAATTTGACTAACCTCATTAACTTCATCCATGGACATGTTAAATTTAATATAAATAATGAAATGATTGCATACAGTATGCACAAAGTGCATTTATCCACATCACTTTAAAATAATTATAGCCTGCTCTTTTTTTTTAGGGAAGATGAGCTTAGTTTTCTACTACTTCAGGCTGAAGAATCCTTCAGAAAAATTAAAAAAGTCCTTGAGAATGATGCTTATATTGTTGTACAAAACAGCATGAGAAACAAAAATGTTTCTTATTATGCTTACTAATATCTTCATCTTCCTGAGAAGAGTCCTTAACAGCCATGTAAACCATTTTTTCTCGCTGCATTCTACCAACACCTCCTTGTTCAATTACTCCAGCTACAGAATGTCCATTGTGAAAATCACTCTCTGTGACAATTTCTGTCCCACCTTTAACAAAAAGAAGTTAAACACATTAAGTAAATGTAAAAGAAGCCACTGTTAAGATTAATTTCAGATTTAAGTATTTTCTTCTTATTTACAACAAAGCAATTTCATAAAACTCTAATTAAAATGTTTTGACATCCATGTCTGTCATAAAATCATGCAAGTTTGATACTTTGAGACAGGTAAGGAAAAAGTTCTCTCAGTGTCTCATCACAAATTCAAGACTGAACAACCACTACCCAAGAAGGATCAAGCGTCTTTTACGCATGCTAGCAGTGAACTCTGGTGCGGCTGGAAACATACACCTGCCCATGCCCACCAAAAAAATGACTGTAATTCTAATCTTGCCCAGAACACAGCCTTTAAATTCTCTCTTGAGATGTGAACAGGTAATTCTTATCCCTCTTCCTCTCCCAAAATCCTATTTACTCACTTTGCAAAAATGGATTCTTAAGTAATTTTTCCTACAAAGATTCTAATGTGTATGTCCCAGACTCATTAGACGGGATTGAGTAGTAACTCATACTGGGATCATACTTCTCAAACCATGAGAGAGCAACTGTTACTGCCAATTAGTTCAACAACAAGAACATTATCTAGAGAGACAGACTAGCAAGGATGTAAGGTGCAGCACCGAATCCCTGGAGCCAACACAATCTAAAGAGTAACAGTTGGAAAGAAGGAAGTGAGAACAACTGCCCACACAGTCCTGGTCCGGGTGACTAACAAGCTTTGGCCCACTGACTTACTTGAACAGAGGCAAAAGAACAAGTTCCAACCTGGAACTTGATATTGATGCTTGAGTCAGAGAGAGGTGGCAGATAAATATTGATGCTTAGTCTTCCATGCATCTCAGGGACTGAACAGTGAGTAGCGAAGCTGCAGATTATGGCAGAACAAGCTAACACCTGGTATATACCAAGAGTCCTTGTTCACTACTACGAATGGTCCTGATGGAAAATGCTCAGCTAGGTGGTTAAGTCCCAATCAAACACGTTGATCCATCATTCCCTGTGTTTTATAAATGGAAGACTTTGCCAAACATCCTTACCACCAAAGCCCATTTTTATAATTTTTGCCAGAAGTGGCTTTGCCAGGACATTTATCCAAGTAACTAGACTGCAATGCAAATGGATGACACGTAAGAACAGCCTTCCACCCCACCCCCACGTACAGAAAGATCAAGAGAGTACTGCTAATGGGTAAACTTGACTCTTGGATATTCTTTGTGAAGACTGTCATCTCAGGTTCTGTATTCCTTAATGCTGAGCAGCAAACACACATTATTAACACAATCAGCTTTTTCCAAGGGGAAACACTCACCATTAACGAACAGGGTAATTTGCCAGGACTACCTCCTGGCTGTATCAGAAGCACTGAGAGTAGCTCATGAGAACATCCCTGCTGTAAATTAGTTTTCAGCCATAAGAGATTCCGATTCTTCCTGCTGCTGCATATAGCAGTCTGTCCCTCAAGACTGACAACCTATCCCCAGAAGAAGAAACTGTATTTCAAGAACAGAGCCTGGCAATTCATGTAGGAACTGGCAGATGAAACAGATGTCACAATAGACAAGGGATGTTAAGATGCTGCTTCTCTAGATCCTTTCCCCATGGTCTCAGAAAGCACACGGTCTTCACAACCTCTTTCTCATACTTGAAAGAAATTAAGGATCAAATACTGGAAATCCCGGGGCCTTACAGAAATACTCACTAACCTTCAGCCAAATCAAATACTGTCTATTCCAAAAAGGATAGTAAAATATGTTAAGCTACTTTGGCAACCTTGTGAAGGAGTTGATTAAGAGGCTCCAACATCTACACTGTATCATGCTGCAAAAGGTACTGAGCAATTCATAAGACAGTCTTAAGTAATTCTGAACCTACCCTGAGAGACAGAGAAAACCAAAGACAACTGCCCGATTAGCTAGTAGTCTGATCATCCCTGGAACAATCCTTTTCTGCCATTAATTTGAACTGAAAAGATTACTTGTTTCTCAGAGAAGAAAAATAAAAGGCATCACACAGCCAAAAACTTCCTGAAGCAGCAGTTCATGCTACTTGAAAAACAGCACCAGGATCATTACTAATTGGAGGGCTTTGTTGATGTAATCCACAGTTCTGTCTAAAGTCTGAGATTTTCACAGCGTAGCCAGGCCAATGCTACCAGTCTATGGGAGATGATCGCCTTTCCCCACTCCAGGAAGAAGAGAGTCAGGCTGATGTGCCCTGTGAATGGCTCTGGGGCTCCTGGCCAGATACATTCCAGTGAGGCAAAGTTTCAGCACCTAAATACAAAGGGTAAAGCGGAATGAGCCAGATCCACTCTAGATGGATCCAGCTGAAAAACAGCTGCAGACACCCAACCGCTTCTACATTTGAGCTTTGGCTGCCTGAAAATAAGTACTGCTAATGTCATGGTTTAACTGAAACCAGGACAGCTAATCAAAAAAGAACTTGAGACTAATACACACCCAGTATTTACCGCATATGGGCAGCCTCCACAAATGTCACATTCTACAAAACATTCCAGTCAATGGATTACATGAAATTAAGAACAACAAACAAAAAGACCCTGAAATACTTCATGCTATTGGAAGAATCCATAGAATTTAAAAGGTACCTATTTCGACATCATCTTCAGCTTCAGCTTTAAATATGTACACTTTGATAACTTCTGAACCAAAACTGTCATCTTTAGCAACATCATCATTTGTCACCTCGGTACTGATTTTCAAGGGAGTGCTTCCTATATGGTCCAATTTTTCTCCAACGTCATCCACTGTAAAGATAAGAGAATAGTAATGAGGTTCAAACAAGTTTTTTAAAACTCAAAGTAATCAGTAGCATGATTTTCTCCACTATTATCCCCATGCATAGTAAAGGTTTGTATTCATAAATGGCCTTCACAAAACAGTTCATCTCAAGATACTTGAAAGAGATTCCAGAAGTTCAGTACTCATTTTATTGCAACTCGGGAAACACAGCAGGAATTACAGAATGAAGAACACAAGAGGGAGCTTATCATCAATGTGGTAATTGGTTATGTCTGAAACTATTACACTTAGAAAGTCAAAGTGTATCAGTAAGTAAAATTAGACATCTATCAAAAAATGTTAAAAATCAACCCAGAATTGCCTGTTACAGTGTAAGAGTCCCAAAAAGTTTCACTACTCCAAGATACTGGTGACTAAAATTTAGTAGCTGAAACTCCTGCGAAGAGTGATGACTCCGAGTATATTCCCAGTGAAAGTGTGCATCAAAAATTTGGCTACATCTTCACCCTAAAAGAAATTATACTTCTCATTCTTTATGTATGCAACATAGTCACTCTGATATATTTGATCTATATATTCAAAATGCTCATTTTACTTCTACAACAAAAATTACATTCAAACTATTGGAAGTGTAGAAGTAACACTATTTCGGTAAAAAGGGCATTCACATAGATATCCATATATATATACCCCAAATTGCCAATACGGAGGCCACTGAACTAAGCATCTTTCTGACATATGTATTGCCAACACACTTCTCTCAGTGGATAAAATTAGCTCCTGTGCAGATGGCCAACACAAAACTGTGCAATGCTTAACACCCACTGAAGTCCTCTAAATAGAGAACAATTCCACAAAATGTAAACAAAATCTGAATTTAATACATTCCAGGGAAGTTGCGATTTACTGCATACATAACATCAAAATATGTGCATACTAGGTTAAAAAAAATTCATTAAAATTAGTATTAAAGTGACAGTAGTGTTTCATGACTAAGAATAGAGTCTACTCAATGTGGACACGGAGGGCTCTGAGGAGAGGACGGCTTACCTTGGGACGGCTGCAGTGGTTCCCAATCCCCCTCTAAGTTTCCTGCCCTCAGTGCAGTGATGACTGCTCTTGAAGAGCTGCTTTTAACTACTTCAGGCTACAGCCTGGTGTACTGAGGTAAACTGGAGCTAGTTTAAGCTTTTCTTAATACTCCAGGCAGTCATGCGAGGTGGTTCAGAACCTGCTAGAAAAGGAGCAGATGCCTTTCCTGCAGCAGGGCGGGAATCCACCACAGCAATCCCAAACTAAGCTCTTCCCACTCACGGACAGGATTTCAAGGAAACACCTATCCAACTAACACCGTTTTTCATCCCCACATTGAGGAACCTTGTTTCTATTTCACAAATCCTGGACTGCATCACAAGAGTACAGAAGTTATTGAGGACAGAACTAGATATAATCTAGGTAAGTACAAATAAGTATTTGATTTCATTTTAGAACCTCTGAAAATTATGTATTTTGATGAAAATTAAACAGAAAACATTAAAAAAATAGTATGTTTTAGCTGTTTCTTTTTGTAAATAAGAGATTAATTGCATCGCTGAAAAAATATCAAACTTGGATGAGTAGACAAAAATAAAAATTTCCTCAGGAAAAGAGTTTTTGGTTTTTATTTAAAAACATTCTAAATCTCTATTAAAATCGATGCCAGCAACATCAACACCTTAATCTGTTAAAATCTGACATGTACTGCATGGCGTTCACGTTACCTTGCAGGACAATGAAACAGCAAGAGTATGAACACCACAGACGAGAAAGCCACAACAGAGAACTTGGCATATTCCTTTGACACTTAAAAGTTACCAGCATCAGGTTATTCGTAGATCTTTATATCCAGTATGGGAGTGTTACTGCATCTGCTAATTGAATTTTTTTATGCTGCCAGAATGGAGTTATTAGAAGAGAGGATTATGCATCCTCTGCTAACAGGAAAAAGGAAGATGCTAAAAGACACTTATCTTAGAAAAAGTATTTCCATATATCTACTCTGTTTGAATTTATTAAAGACCATTTTCTTTTCTGCATGGCTTTTAACACTTACAAAAGTTTCTTATCCAAATTCTTCAAAATGCTACACATACATTTAATTTTAGTACAGTGAACATTTCTACTGCATGTATGAGTCTTTGAAGGACTGGAAGTAACTAATAGTACAAGGCAGGAGTGATTATATATATAGCTGTATGACTAGACATGCTGCCAAAATGCAGAAAGAGTATTTAATGGCTGGGTGGAAGAAATCACTAATTGTAAGCCATTACTGTAATACTAGAATTGGTAGGTGGTAGTAAAGTTATTTGCCAATCTGCAACTCCAGCAACATCAACTTTTTCTAAACTCACAAATTTTATAAACATAACGCATTATCAGTTTAACACAGAAAATAAATATTTCAGTACTGGAAGGTTATTTAACAACAGCAACTTCCTATTGAACAGTGGAGTAATCACATATCTGTGATAAGTTTTCTTCATGGCAAAAATTTCCAATTATTTAACTAATATTGGGTGACAATGACTGTACACCGCTATGTATCTGGTGCAATAACATAAGAAAAAAACCACACAATTTTGGATAGTTGCCTTACCAGGACATCAATTGCAACACAACAAAGATTACATAAAGAAAAAAAATGAGGAATTTTTCAATTTTACAGTTTTTGTAAGAATATTTTCAGCCAAAAATATAAAGTAAAATACACGAATATAGCACATACACTTACATGCTGTGTTTTACCATTTCAAGTAAAGCCCCCAAATCTTCAATATCCTTTAAGAACAGGGAGCCCTGTCTTAGAGGGCAAACTTACAACATTATTTTTAAAATTAGTGGTTACTCCCACACCATCAACCATCCTGTGTCTTTTCAAAGATCTTCAGTCTTTACAATTTAAGCTAAAGTAATGGAAACGTATCAGGAAGCCTGTGTATCCAGGGCCTCTGAAATCACTTTTCTAAAAAAGCAAAAGTGTAGTATAACAAAATTTGAAAATATAAACTGGACTGAGAAAATGATACTGATATGGACTGTCATTTGTAAGATGTTGCCTTTTGTTTCAAATACCTCAACAACAAAAGACACTGCATCGGCAATTGCTACTGCTTCAATTGCTGTCTTATATGAAGTAAATTTCATGGTTGCAATCTATTTTTAAACACATTTAGATAAGGGGAAAACAATCAACACAGCAGGACAAGTAATCTTTGTCAAGTTCCAAAACATTAGGACTTATTTTTAAAAGAGATCGTGAAAATATTCTATTGTCTAAGTAATATGACTTCAATCACAGACTGCTAACCCATCAGTGCGAAATTATCTGATGACTTTTCCCAGTGATAGTTCTCAGGAACAGGAATGCTTACTTTATGTCAATGGAATATGAAAGTGTCTTCCAGATCTGACTCATCCACCAGAAGCACTACATATTATTATCTCGTCACTTAAAATTAACTGAAAAAACAACAGAGAACCTTTATAAATATATGCTGAATCCTCCTGAATAAACAAGGTTTAAAGGAAAACTCAGCACACTTCCAATTTTAAACTTACCTTACTTGGCTGTTTTCAGGTGTGTGATGTCCAGATTCACCGTGGATTGCCAGCTCCCAATTCATGTGATGCCTCAGCATGCACTATGCTGGTGATATCACACCCACCATAGGAGCCCATAGGGATAACATGAGGGCAAGATAAGTCCCGTGGTTTTACAATTTTTCATATTTTTCTAATGTCTGGTATACTTATTTTATATCCCATAGGTTACAATATAGGAGTATTAATATTAAAATGTTTAGCAAATTATGTAACACTGTATTGTAATATACTAAAAAGGAGGTGGTGGTGGAACAGTACCTTACCCCTAAAGGCCAGCTCCAGTGTTGTTCTTTGGTGGGTATGAGGTCACCAACATAGTGCATGCAGGGCCAACACATGGATCGGGAGCTGGCAATCCGCTGTGGGTCTGAATATCGCAAACCTGAAAAACAAAAAAGGGTACGCTTTAAGCTACAGGTGTGCTAACTGCTCCCTGGCAAAATGGGATGTACTGTTCATAATTTTCCCGTCTCGGTATGAGATGGATGGGTGCCTGATCGCACCATATGCATGCATTTTGTATTAATTTCCTTTTTAACAACTCCCTTTTAAACGGGTATTCTGGAGATTTAAAACAAGGGATCATGCATATCCCGTGACATACATTGTGAACATATCAAAAAAAGGTTTTTCAGTCTTATGCTTATAAGGCTGATTTAAAAAAGCTGAATTCATCTGCACTGAGATAGCAGAGTGGCAATAATCTTCTAGCGAAAATTTCCAATTACAAAATCATATGCAGCTAGTTTACAGAACTATCAAGACAAACTTTTTATTTACCAAATAGTATTTACACAAAAACGTAATTACCAATAGCGTATAAAATATCTACATGGGAACGTTGTCTTAAAATGGTGAAAAATCACCTTTCGGTTTATTTAAACTGTAACTCCCAACAAAAGAGTAATGTAAGTTAAAATTCCACTCTCAGCTCAGCTTCACACCCTAAAATGTAGTATTTTAGAAGTTCCCAAAATGTGTTCCACAGAACAGTTGGTGGTATTCCCTAAGGGCATTATCTGTCATTTTATGTAAAGTCCCCCCTTTTTTAGATGCTAAATTTCATTAAAAGACAGCTAAGTATTTTGAGATTCTTTAAAACTATCATTTTGATGTGATTTACATTATTAAAAAGTTCCAACAGTCCTATATATGCACCCCAAAAGAAACATCATCAAATTAACCTTCTACAATATTTACTGAACATCTGACAATTAAAAAATGTAAGTAAATAAAAAGGGTTTTTAAACTGCTTGATAAACTGAGGCATTTATCTATTCCACACAACAGATTATCTTCATAAACATAACAAATTCAAGGCTAATTTAAAAACACTTAAACCCCAAACAAACAAAAAATGAACAACTGCATAAGATTGATTCATTTTTGCTGAGAAAAAAATCAACAGCAGATACTGCAGGTCAAGCTGGCATACCCAGCATAATACAACCTCAAGACTTAGCAGAGGCAAGAGGCTGCCTTAATTTATCTAAAATGATTACTTAAAACAAAATTCTAGATTAATAATGTAGCTTCCAACTGTGATTATTCAGGCATATCATGATTATACATATATAAAAATCTAATTTGCTGAAAACTAGGTCGCAAACTGGCTTTGAAACATTGCAAAAGCCATCGGTAGGCTTGAGAACAAAGCCTTGACAAAACTATGAACGTATCAGACACGGCTGGGGTCATCACGTAACAGTTACTGGAAGTCTAAGATGCTCTGGTCTAAGTGCAGTGATCATCATTACCAATCACACTTATCTATCTTAGAAGGAATTCCAAAGATGACTTTACTTACAATTACAAAGGTGCAGTTGGAAATACCGCAGTTACAGAATACAACTCATCGTAAGTACTCTGTCAGAAAGGAGGAATTTTTTCAGTGAAACAACTGACTGTAAAAATGGTGTTCCTTTATTTACAAACACACGGGAATTTTTCTGTTGTAGGTCTAATTTGCTTTTAGACTGAGGGTTTTTTGGTTCTTTTTCCAAAAACCCTTTTTCACTTCTATTAGTGACATGTGGCATTACAGTAATGATAGAATGATAAAAAAAATCATTGCTGTCCATCCTATACTGGACAAAAAACAAATACCAAAAATATATTTTGCATAAGACATAAATGCTATGAAATATTGAAAACATCATAATCGCTAATCAGTCATGTCTTCTGTCTTGAAATTTTTAATAAATGCAGCTTGCTGTGAACAGACTGACACTTTGACACACTTGGCATTGCCGGTTTTTTTAACATACTGCTTCTGACTAAATAAAATCTGTTTTGACCTACTCACATTTCAAGAACTGATTTGGAGAAGTCAAAAATCTAAAATGAACTATCATAGATTTTATCAAATTTGCTTAACAGTAAAAACTGGTATCTTGAGTATAAGTTAACCACTGAAGAAACATAATACACCTAAGGTCCCTTCAGTAGCTCTCACTCAACAAGTAGTATAGGACCATACAGTTTCCTCAAAGTTGAATGCTGTGTGGAAACTGAAACGGGCAGCCACTTTCCAGTGTTAGAGAGCCAATCAATTCATGCACGCAACCACTTAACGTCAAGTTCAGTCCAGAACAGCCCAACATACCATGAAATGCCTATTATAGTTTTTAATACAGCTAAACAAACAATATTTCGTTGAAACATACAAGAAAACTTTGAGTGAGAGATCTTAAAAACCTGTTTCTTTGTTGGATTCTACTGATTCAACCCAAGTCATTATTTTTACATGAATCTACGTAACATGGTAATACACGTATGTATTTAAAAAAAAAAGTACTATACTCAAAATATGGGGAATGTCTAACTTTCCAATGTGTTTTTGTTAATTTTCAGGAATATCTAGTTTCAGAAACACAAACATACACACTCATTCACTCAACAGCATGAACGACATTCTCTTTCTTGCTGTATCAGCGATAATGGATTTTTCATCGAGAAAACCCAAATCCAGACACCAAGAATTAACTGGGCAACAGACTATTATCTGAGAGTTCCAGTACAGAATGCAGCAAGAGTGCAGCTATAGTAACTTCTCCCCACTAGACCACTTCTAGTTCAGATAATTTCCTGTTCATATCTACCTTTGTTTAACTTACAAGATATCATTAAGTAGTCTTCAGATGTACTCTTGCCATCATCATCGTCTTCTGTTTTTATAGTCACTGTGGAGCCAGGAACAGTACCAGCTGCTTGAATGACTGCTTCAGAATCTGAGTTCGTTACAAGAACTTCTTCTGAAACCATCGTAGGCGAGTTGGCTCCTGACACAGAGTCTTGCACCACATGCTCCAAATGTCCATCAGGACCCGTAACAAGGTCAGCCACAAAAACCTGATCGGGAACTCTAACAGTTTCTGTTATCAGATCAGAAGTCAAAACATGATCACTGGTATCTAAAGCTTCTTCAATAGCAACATCAGCTTCCAAAACAGAATCAGGAACAATTACACCTTCTGTTACAACATCAGTTTCAGTGATGATGTCAGGTCCTTGGACAACTTCAGCAGCTAAGCCATGATCAAGAGTTATTCCATCATCGGTAACAACATCAGAAACTAGGACAGCTTCGGGGACTGATACAACAATATGGTCTCCATCAATATGAGCAGTGCCAGCCATTCCAGCCACTATGAAACAATTATGAATGAGGAGAAAAATGTTAAAATTATTGCATTAGCAATTAGTTTATCTAAGGAATGGAATAATTGTATAGATAAGTTAAACGCAGATGTACAAATCTGTTACTTTTCAACAATCCACATTTTGCATTTCACCCGATAAAGACTATCCAAAGCAGCCTGTATTCTTTCAATTAAGAAAAACAAAACATGCCACTTCTTTAAGACATAATGTGGAGTTTGTCCCAAATTTAGGTTTTACAATGCTGGTATGTTAAAAACTACAGGCCAGTTTGCAATTTCATCTTTTTTTAAATTCCTGTTAGAAAACATCTGATTACAGTAGCAATTTGAACTTTCACAGAATTCTTGCATGATACTGGAAGTGTGGTAACAATACATTAATTGCTGTTACAATAAAAGGACTCTCATCCTTTAGACTGCATGGGCCTTGATAAAAATAAATACTCAGTTGTATGCAATATTTATAGTACAATTTCCAACAACTTGCCACGTTGCAAGGAATGGCTAGAAACAGAAACCTGTTTTTCATTAACAGACTTGACTAGCCAGTCATATTTGCAGACCACTTTTCTATACATAAAAAAGAACGCACAGTGAATTATTTTAACACACATATATAGCAGTTCTAATCTTAATGAATAAAACACTAAAGAAAATGGTTCTTATCAGAACAGAAAAAAAAATTAAAATTATTCAGCATTGTACTGCAAATGCAATTATTTTGGTACACTCTGAGGGATATTAATTCATGCTAGAACAAAGACATGGTCCTTCCTGATATTTGAGAAGGTCACCTCCTGTCATAATGCAGAAATGGAGACCCACAAAGAAAGAGTGGAGATTTCTTGCTGTTGTTTCTCTAAACCTTCAAAATTGCTAAGGTTATTTAGCACTGCCACCAAAAGAAATGGTATTAATTTAAAAAAAAAAAATCAATTTAGAAACAAGTTTTCTTACATCAGTACAGCCTCAGGACTGATGTTCTTGACAGAGGACTTCTAAGCACATGTGAACATGCAGATTTAGCTAAATCTGTAAATTGTTGCCTACGTAGTAAGTTATCTGTTGTCACACAGACAAAGAGATTATTTCCCACCACATTTACTGAAATACCCTAAAGGAGAACTGGAGACAGTAATCAAGGTAAGCACACAAAAGCTCGGATGTTGCTTACATCCTGTACTGGATGTTATTTACATCTCCTGTATGTTGGAGGTGTAACAACTAGTCAATATGACTTCAAGCAGAAGCACACGCACCACAAAACCACTGAAACCCAGATAACGTTTTCTGTCTCATCTAGAGCACTTTGGGCCACAGACTTAACTTCTTTTTTTTTCAGAATTACTTCAGTATTTTGGAATAAGTGACCATTTCAAGATCAGCAACCAAAGTATACAAAGACATATTATACAACACCTTAAATTCTGAATTTTCTCAAAGAAGTCATGCAAATAGCATTATTATATTAGTCAACTTTACAGCTTTATATCATTTATAAACATACAGCAAAAACCTGAAAAATAGTCTTGATTTTATTAATTATTTTTAATAGTTAAAATGTTTACCAAAATCCTGCATAATCATAGTGTGAGGCATTTTGGATTCTTGTGTTTGCAATCCAAGACTTCCACCACCGGGATCCATATTCAGCTAAGTTCATTCACAAACAACTGCAATAAAAGCAAAATCAGAATTTATGTTGGAACAGTGTTACTGCGTTGATTAGCTTTACTGGATTAATGCATCACACTGACAAACACAGAAAAGTATTTATCCAAAACTTCAAGAAAAACGCATGCAATACTTCATACAATTCACTTTGCTTTATTCTTTTGGTTTTATTTTTTTTTGACCTAAAATCCCAAAAACGTTTCTATCCATAAGCGGCCCTACAGTAATCAAAAGAATTACACGTGAGTGAAACCAAACAAGTCAGTAATTCTTGGTCAGAACTTAAAAGTTTTTTTGTATGTAAGTCTTTACATACTGCCTGGCCTAGAACAGTTATGTTTCTATTCTGTAGAATTTAACTGGAAAGTGCTTTCTGCTTACCTCTGCATGCAGAGGTACACACTTCGACATTACTTTATTTCTAGGAGCAGTAAGTGCAAGAAATGTCTAAGCCTTCAATTTTCCCACTGCAAACTGAACGTTAAAATATTTTTGCAGTTTTATGAGACTCTCTCCATAGGGTAACACCTCACTGACTGACAGCAAAGATCTCACCTGCAATACCAGCAGCGGCATCAGGCCATAGTAACAACACAACATAACACATGCTAGTAAGCAACTGAACCTAGTTACAGGTAACTTATTATCTAGGAGCAGAAACTTTGTCAAGAAGCAAGCTAACTTTGCCTTAAATGAACTGAAGCTAACTGTCTGCAGAAGCAAGAAATGCAAGTTGGACATCAACAGCGCACATGTGCTATTACTAACTACATGCCTTACCATAATAACATATATTAGCAGCTATGCACGAAGAGGTCACCTTTGCTCTATCCCTGTCTGTACATACTCTTTAACCAATTATCAAGACTGGTGATTATGGATGTGTGGAGCTGCATCAAAGAAAGTTGAGAATTGTATGGGGAGTATCATTTTTTCAGATTCTTTCACAATTTTGTATCTATCAGATATTTCAAAACAAATTTTCATGTGTGAATTTAATTGAACATTATGTTTAATTATAGGTAAGTTTTGAAAAACCTGCATAGTGCACTAAATTTACGAGAACAGAAGTGCCAAAGCTGATTTTCTCTTCCAGTGGCTGTGTATGAACATATCATTAAAAAAGTCTGACAAAAGGCCTGGTAGAAAATTTAATCAGCCCTCAGGTTCGCATGCACAGTGCAGAACTACCCATTGTAACAGGCAACAGCTAAGCATAAGAAAGGCCAACTTATTTCAACGTCTCCATTGCCGTGGCACTTACTGAAGAAACGACAGCGCTCAACAGACTTCTGTGCTGACACCTCTATTTACCATTCCAGCGTTAGGACTGTATTATCCATACTGGTTGACATTTTATTTCAAAACTGTCAGGTTATTCTAGAAATCTTATCTTCTAACACTGTCCTTTCTGTGCTGCCTCATTTCTGCTGCCAGGGAAAAGCTGGTCCTATGCAGCTATCTGCAATATCCCTCTAATAGAAAACTGATCCTTTAAAGCTTCTCATAGAACAGACCCGCCAACTCTTTGTAAACTCCCCACTGTTATTCTTCACTGTTACATCTTTAGCTTGATTTTCTTTCTTTTGTTTTTGACAATTGCTTTGGCTCTTCTAATTCCCCTTAATGCTTAGAGGCTTATTTCCCGCTTTCTCTTTTGTCAGACTTGCCTATTTTCCTCAATCTTTTAAAATTACACCAGTTCCTCAAACCTTGCCACGCAGCCATGCTAGTTCTACTCCGAGTTTTACTTCTGAGATTCTCGCATTCATTAAAATGCAATTCCAATTACATCCAAGAATTTTCACAGATGGAGAGTAAATGTTGAGCTTCTGACTAAACTAAATTTTACCAAGATCTCCATTTCTGGTATCATATCTGTCTTGAGGATGCTGAATCTCCTTCATAAGGTACAGCAACACAAACTTGCTTTCAGAGAAAGAGAAAGCATGTAACGTTTCTCTGACAGAGTGTTTCCACAAAATACAAGAGAGAAGGATAAATTAGCATTCCTCCATGTTATTTGCATTGCTACTAAGCATTAAAGTGTGGGAATTCTGAATTATTTTGCAATTTGCTGCAACCCAAAAGACTTTTACACAAGTTCTCAGTGCAGATGAAGTGACTCCATAGAAGCAGCCACAGCAGTATACAGAGAGCAAGGCTTTCATAGGTGAAAAATCTCTACCTTAAAAAAAAATCTCTGTTGCACAAGACTAAAATCTTGTACTTTCCTGCCCTCTCATATGCAAGAATTGGAAATAAGTGACAGTATCACACAGAAAACGAAGAATTTTAAGAGTTGTGGGAAGTGAACGCGGAACAAGAGCTCAAGTCAGAACTACCTGGAACTGGGAGGTGCAGAGATGAATAGGGAAGTACAAATGCCTTTAAGAGCAAGTCTCAAAAATATGGTACTTTTACTGTTGTAGTTCCAATCTTGATTTTGCTCTTCTGGATTTCATAAAAAGTTGACCCCTATCCTATTGCAAGAATTTGTTTAAGTCTGTGCATCTAAATCCAAAATAGGATAGAAACTTCAAGTACTTTGTAGTACATACTTGACAACCCTACTGCAATGAAATATACCACAACAGAGTTAAGAGCGAACATAGTCAAGCAAGGCAAATAATAAAATAAGCCAAGCTGTAAGAATAAATGGCTTAAGTGCCTGAAATCTCCGAGATACCTCTAAGCCAGAATCAAGGTATCCAGAAAGAGCCAGGACCTAATGCAACTCACACTATTGCACTAACCCAGAAGTAAACTAAACTTGGCGGTAGACATGACATTCATTTCTCTTAAAACATGAAGCTCTATCAATAACAGGCACTGGAGTCCATGGTAAAAGACCCTAAAAACTGAACAGATCAAAGCATCTTAATGCCAGTTACTATGTTTACTGCAACACTTGTGGCTCACCAGAACTGACAGCGCTGGATCCTTGGTACCAAACCAAGTCGTCATCGAGAGGGGAGATGCTGGCACTCTGTCAGTGCCGAGGGCCGCGGTCTCTACTGCGTCAGGCACCAGGCTCGGTCTGCATGTGGAAACTGATGCTCCAGATGTCATTCAAGGCAGGCAGAAAGCCACCAAGGTGACATGATGTGAAAAGTCAGTTTTGGTGCTACATTGCTTTGCCTCCTTTTTTATGATTGTGTTAAATGCCTTCACTTCAGCGGGTGATGCAGAATGCCTACTCTGTGCCGGCCAAGACACATGTGCCAGGTGGGTACAATTTTGTCTTTGGGGCTTTTTTTATACGAAAAAAATACAAAACAGAGTAACAAGAGAAAGGAGGAGTACGTGGAAAACACAATCCATGCTTACTGCATCTTCACTGTCAAGGAAGGAACTGAGCAGAGATTATTCTTTCTTTTATACTCTTGAAATCCTCCAAGCGAAGGAAGCAGCAAGCAGTCCACAACGATGGCAATTTCAAGAAAAAGTCACCGATCCACCCCAAGGAGGTTTCAACTTAACTGAGAATACAAAAGAACCAAAGAACTTGTATCACCTAGTGTCACTATCATCCTTTCAACACTTTCTCCCTGTATTATCTGCTCAAACCTACTTCTCTCAAATTGTCTTTAAAATCTACAATACTAATGCTGGGGACGACAATGACTAACATTCTTCTTGCAGAGCTACAAGAATTCCCCAATGTAGTTTCTTGATGGCGCCCTATCAGAGTAAGTTAAGTTCCACAGACCAGCTAGTATTATAAAAACACAAGTCAAACATTATCAATGAGGAAAGTAGTCAAAGATTTAACTAACCAATTCCAACCATACAATCAAATTTCAATGTAGTTTTAAGTTTTAGCTCCAAAACGAAATTCTTTCACCACTGTAAAAATTACAAAGCAATCTCAGAACCTTAATGCAATGCTCTATCGCTCCTGAATTATTGTCACAGCCATCTGAAACTCTTAACGTAGCTAATGAATACTTGCTATTACAAAATAAGACACAGCTCTAGACCATAAATGGCTGATTTAATATAGCAATTTCAGAATTAATGCAATACTCTACTATTTCCTGACCACAGCCTTTACACTCAGATAATCCTTCTTTTTTAATGTAAATGAATACAAAAAATGATCTTAAATTATATAAATTTGAGATTACAGGAAAAATATGCTAGGCTTTTCTTCCTTCTTAATTAGCAATTTAATTTATTTTCAGATTATATAATTAGACGCCCAAATGTAAGTATATTACGTATTGTGCTACCTAGAAAATTCAACACAAAGTAAGACTACAATTTTAATTTAAATTAAAATTTTTGCAAGGAAAGCAGATTATCACTAAAAGGAGTATTTTCCCAGCAGCTAACAGGACTATAAAAATTAGCAAAGTTATAGGATGGCACCTTCTGTGCACGTAGTACTAGGAATACCTTAAACTTCCACTAAAAACAGAGATGGACGATGACACACTAGCAATAAACATGCTGAAGCTGTACCTCGGTTGACGCAGCTGGTATCCAACCATTACTTAAGTATACTCTTCTAAACCCTCAATGCAGACAAAGGACAGAGTTGCATCAACTATGTAATCGCAGATTTTTTTTTATATCTATGTTCGGGTCTTAAAGGAATGCACTGACAGCAGGAAAACCCCTCACTGCTAATGCTGGAACAATTAACAACAGATAAGGCCTACAATTCTGCTACAACTGGGTATTTTTGCTCATAGATTTCAGTAGTGCAGATGATTTCGTTTCACACGCTACATACGCATGCAAATCTTATTATTGGAAACAGCAAAAAATGTAGTACAGTGATTAACTGTGGTTCTTCACAGCTTCTTTCTGTAGTACACCATGTTATACAGCCACACAATCACAGAAGTAGTGGTCCAATTATATGTTTTAAAAAAGGAGAGAAATAAGGCAGAAAGCCACAATTCTGTATACTATCATAACCCTAAACTTACCCATACCTCTCTTGCCTCTATTAAGATCTCAAGTTTTCCCTCTCAATTCCCCTTTTCTGTGTATTTAGAAAAAAATACTGCGAAAATACTTTATTAGCACCAGCCAATAAAATATCATTTTACAACATTCCATTAATATTTTCATTGATTTTTTTTTTTTAATTATAGCATGCTATCTTGCACCAGGAAGGAGTACGTTACCATCAGATCCCAAAATGAAGAATTTCATGAAACCTAAACTGAGAGTCCCAGAGCAGTGTCTCAAGGCTAAATTTTTTAAATATGTATCTGACATTGTTTTGCTTTTTTGAAAAATATAGTTCTCTTTCTAACTAGCTTCAGAAGAAGGCTGATTTTAACCTATTTCAGTTCTTTATGCCAACTCTCTTCCTTAGACAGGGCTCAGCTGAGACCAGGGAATGAATTTTAGAGTTAAAAAAAGGGATATATGACCTCTTTGTCTACAGGCAGGAACACTACTGTAAATTACTACTGTAAATGAGGTTTTTTAAAATCAAAGATAATGGTTGGCAGCTTGGGACTACCTAAGAATACATACTTAAAACAGCAACACTCAGTTGAAAAACTGGTAAAGGCCCAAGCCCTTATAAACATTGCTCTTAGTATATACATTGATTTATTCTTAGCTTACTCTTCCCATAGAAGTATCGTAAAATAACCATTAATATTTTAAGTTTCTTTGAGAAAGCTTTCAGAAAACACCCTAAACTGAGAGATCTTCAGCGAAGTATTTTAAGGAGGAGGGAAAAAAATGAATGCCTCAGCACTTCTGCCCTTCCCAGGAAAAAAAGGGGTGTTGTTCTTGTACCCAGAGGTACAATGAAGCTCCCAATCAATAGGCTGGCTCCCAGGCATTGTTGCCTTATTTACAATTTTTATAATGTAAAAAAGTATTTCTACAAAATGCCAATTACAACTTAATAAATCTACATAAATAAAAAGCATGTATTTAATACATCTTGTTATATCCTAAAGTGTGATCCTGCAAATGCTAAGCATCTCCCCAGTTTACACATATAATTATTCCCAGTATGTTCCGGTGATACATTTTCACATAAAGCATATTTGCATGGTCAGCCCTCAAGCACTCCTTTAAAATAGTGAATTTCTTCTAAATAATATTTGTCTTGTTTACATATAATAAAGTAAAACACAACATCATACTTTGTCAGGTGTTTCAGATATTCGTAAGCTGCACATAACATTTTGATTAAACCAACAGGACCAAGCTCAGATATAGAGCAATGTAACACAGTAAATAAACTTATATGTAGTTGAAAAATCCAAACCAAGTGTTTTCTAATTATCTCTTAACATTCAAGTTCAAGAATACAAGAGAAAGATCCTCCCCTGAAGACACTTCAGGATTTGGGTTTTTTTTCCCCGATTTTTAATGCAGTAACCAATAGAAATGCAATGAGAAACATCCTGCTCATGCAGAAATCTTAAGCAAAAGAACCCAATTCATAAAATAGCATGCAGGTTAACACAAGCCCTTCGCAGACAAAAGACTGGGTATGAAAAACGAACATATCCATTTTAAAGTCCTTTATTGTGTTCACCTATAAAGCATCCCTGAAAACTTACATTCTAAATCCATTTAAAATGACAAAAGACAAAACCACTGAACGAGATTTTGTCTTACTGCCTGAAATGCGCTTAAGGCTCTTAAATAAATTAATAGATGAATTTACATCTGCGTGTTACATCCACAGCAGTAACAAGGCTTCCCGTAATAAAAATCATCGGCAAAGAAGGGCGATAGCTACATAAAGGCACTGCGCAGCCGGGGCTGCCCGCGGCTCCGGCTGCCAGACTTGAGACCCCACGACTCCACGGAGGACGCGCCGGCGGCGGGGCGGGCGGCAAGGGCACCGCGGTGGGGCTGCGCGGGTGCGGAGCAGCGCGGCAGCGCAGCGCAGCCCTCCCGCGCGTGCTCGCGGAGCGGGCGCGCCGCCGGGCGGCGGGAGCGCGGCGGTGGCGGGGCAGGCGAGCCCGCAGTGCCGGCCGGGCAGCCCGGCGCGGGGCGTCCGCACCCGCGGAGCGCTTGGCTCAACCGTAACGCGGCCGGCAGCGGCCCCGGACGGGCGGCCAGCGGTCCCGCCGCGCCGGGAGAGGAGGGCGGGGAGGAGGCGGCAGAGGGAGGAGTGGGAGCGCGGAGACAAAGGAGCCCGCGGAGGGCGCAGGGCGGCGGCGCGGCCGGGGGGCCGCCGCCCGCAGCGGGGGCGCAGGGAGGGGGCCGCCGCCAGGCTGCTGCCCCACGGCCGCAGCACGGGAGCCGGGCGTCCCGCGGCGGCCGCGGGACGGGGAGGCGGGGATAACCCCTGTCCCGGCGGCGCGACGGCCCGCAGAGCCGCAGCCTTCCCCGCCCCGCCGGCCGACATCTTGTTTTCCGCCATTTTCTGGCCGCCCGAAAAGGCCCCTCAGCCGCAGGGCCCGCCGGCGACGCCCGCTCGCGCCCGCCCGGCGCGGCGGCAGCCGGCAGCGGCCGCGGCTCACCGACCCTCCGAGAGGCGGCCGCGGCCGGGCCCGCCGGCGGCCGCGGCGGCGCTGGCAGGCCTCGGGCGCGGCCTGCGGTGAGGCCTAGCCGCCTCCATTGTCCCCATCCCCCGCCGGCCCGGCTCCGCCGCCTCGGCTCACCTGTGCGGGTCCCCGCGCCGGGCGGCCGCGCCGCGGGCTGGGGCCCGGGGAGGGGCTCGGGCCGCAGGACGCCGCCGCCGCCTGGCATTCGGGTCCGCCGGGTCCGGGCCTGCACCGATCGCGGGCTGGGCCGGGCGGCGGGGCGCGAGCGCGCGCGGCCTGCTCCCCTCCCCCCGCCGCCCGCTCGCCGCCGGCCTCGCCGCGGCCGCCGCACGTCACTGCGCGCCGAGCAGGCGCACCCGCCGCGCCGAGGCCGCTGCCCTCACTCTGCCCGCGCCGCCGAGCGCGCCTGTGCGCGGCGGGGGAGAGCCGGGCGGGGGGCGGCCGGGCCGGGCGGGGGGCGGCCGGGCCCCGCGCCGACCCCCCCCCCCCCCCCCCCCCCCCCCCGCGTCCCTCGCCGCCTCCCGCGCCGCCGCGACAGGCGCGGGCCCGCCGCTGTGCGTTTCGCTTAGGTATTCTAGGTATGCCCGTCAGGTACCCTGCCTCGGGTTCTCGCCGGGAAATAATAAAGAAACGGCAGCTTCCCCCGTCAGGGGGGACGCCCGGTGACACCGCAAGGGCGGCTGCGATCCCGAAAGCAGAAACGCGCAGGGTGGGTCAGTCATGGGCGTCAGACATCAAACCCGAACCGCCCAGCACCGCTGTGCAGGATCAGGGGACCTAAAACCGGCCCCCAGGCAGCACTGAAGCCGCTGGCGGGTGATGAGAGGGGGCCCTTCGTGCGTGCCGGCGGTGTTCGGGGGGAGTCTGTCGATGAAAATTCACCGTAACCCCTCTCTTGGTCACAATGCCTTTCCACAAGTGGTGGGAAGCAACAAGTGACAAGCCTTGTCTTTTACATACACGCGTTCTGCCCCGGCATAAGGGGACACATTTTGGAAATTCTTTGCCGAAACAAGGTCAGATCCAGCCCTATTTCTGTATTCTGTATTGAATTTCAAGTATTCTACATATATACAGACATTTCAGAGAGAACGCAAAAGCACGTGTGAATGTAAAAGGTTTCAAAAAAGTGAAATCCCAAGTGAACTGGTACAGCATCACTGTCCTCCCATCCACCTTTAGTTTCCTAAGAAAGATGAAGGCACCTTGACTAGGCAGCTGTGACTGTCTTTACTTCATTATTGTACAGTATTATGACATTAAAGACACCTTTTTTTGTATTTAAAATACATTCTTGCCAGCAGTACCAGTCTCAAGCATACAATTAACAAAAGAAACCCCCTATCAGAAAAACTGATAGTAAACTAGAAGAAACCGCTGGCATAAATCACACTATTTTCATCACGGTTTTTTTCATCGTCTCTGAATACCAGCATCTCTACCCAAGCAGTTATCTTAATAAAACATTGGTAGGTCTAGCAAAAAAGAAGGGGGGGGGGGGGGGGAGTCTTCTAAAGAATTAGCATGAATGTACCTTAGTAACCACATCAGTGAAATCATTCAACACCTAAAAATGGCGTACACTTACAAGTGTAAATATGCAAAAACTTGGACCAGAGAAACCCATAAGGCCTGTTCTCCGATTTCACTAAATGGGTTGTAACTGTTCATTTTTCTAAACCTGCTGGAAGCTAAAAGCATTTCAGCATCCGCACACCTCTGGTTTAGAAACTGACTTGTGAAACTGGTGCACGAACTGTGTTGAATAGATCGTAGTGCTGTAACAGTCGAAGGTCAAACACCGTTAGGGAAACGCAAGCAATTGTTTTCTTCATCTGTTTGAAATATAGGTAACTCATAGAAATGAATCTTTATTTTATAAAGTTTTGCCTTACACTTGAAATTAATTTTGTTCATGGACAGTGGGATTCAGTTGCCTGAATGTCTAATAGGATGTCCAAAATGGATATGGCAGCTGTAACGACCTGCAGAAGACTTGCCCTCTTCTAAAACAGCAGTAGGACATCAGATGGAATGCCACAGAGCATCAAAAATGGCATAAAGCACCTATGTTTAGGTACCAAAATCACGCAAGTAAATCTCATTTTGCACTACACAATTATAAACCAGTTAAATATAGAGTTACAGGTTTTTTTCTTCTGGAATTCTTAAAAGATTCTTACTCCTGGACTTTCACCTCCTTAGCACAGAACTTGGAGACCTCTCCTACATTTGACCTCCTTCCCCCTTTTTTCTTTTAAGGAGTAAGCAATAGAACAGTGGGTAAAACTGTCCATAGCATGCCACACACTGAAATAAATACAGTATTAAGAACATTCTAGTAGGTTCTTCCAGCTCTAGCAAAAGATAGACATTCTAATGAGAAAATAATTTCAAACTGATCAACACAATTAAGGAATGAGAGGAAAAATACCTGAAAAAGGTGATCACAAAACTGAATACTCGGGGGAAATGCGTGAGAGAGAATCTCACAAGGTGATACAATCAGAAAAGCAGAACTACAGAGAGATTAATTATGCCTTTCCTTCAACAAATTTCCATCTGTGCTGGATTCTGTCTTCTCAAGTAATATCAAGGGAAATCTCAAAAGCAAAATGAGCATGAAATAGCAACAAGCAACAACAAGGCTATTGCCAACAGTGTGACACAACATTCAACGTCAGACCCAACATGCAAATTTGCAGAGCGAGGCAGCAATTAGAAGGAAAATCAATCCAAAGCACTGGTCAGAACCACAGAACGAAACAAACCCAAGACAGCAAGACCACAGGAATTCAAGTATCAAAAAGTGCAATGAATCACAGAGAATGCACAAAAGCCAAAACACCACTCGGTATATCAATTTGAACTGTTCATAGTTGACAGGGAAGTAGCACATCATAACCATGATACCTAGGCAGGCAACCAGAATTGCTCCTTACCCTTCAGTTCAGAAGACAAAGATTTCAAAGAATTAGAGAGCTTCTCTGCTCTCCAGGTAAGAGGCAAACAACCAAAGCACAATGCTTGGCAGATGGCGTATTCAAAAAGGTATTCCTTAATATTATTATTGTTGTTAGAAGTAACACCAGTGTATTTCAAGCAGTTTCTTCACAGTTTTCTTTCACGTACAACTGCCTGATGTTAATACTGATGACCTGACCATGAGTGGTTAAGTGGATCAGGAGCAGTGCCTATCCATGTGGCTGATGTTCTGCAACTCTTGATCTGCCCGAGACTAAACAGCGGACAGCGAAAGTCTGATGAGGAAAGCTTCATTCTCTGTGAAACTTTATTCATTTCAATTTAAACAGCATGAGTGCATACCTTCCAGATAGCTCTTCTCTTGCCAGCACCATGTCTATTTGACAGGATTGCCTTATCGCTTTCTCCTACTCCTTTTCAAAGGGGTGGTGGAATACCAAATTGAACACTCAAATTCTGTGATCACTTTCAGGTTGGTAAACAGAGCTAGCGGTCAACAACAACCAGAATTTGTTAAATTATCACTACCGGAGGCTAAGAAGTGACAGAAAAAAAGCAATTCACTGACACATTAGGATCTGACCTTCTGGGGTCAAAATAGTTTAAACTGATAGTCTAGGATCTAAACAGATGTGCTAATGCCACTTCTGTATGTTTCTGAAGATAACAGAACCATTTTCACTTCTCTTATTTCTGATAGAAATTGAAAAGTAACTGGATGATAGTAGGATGCTTTTACTGAACATGCCCATTGAAAGAACAGCAGGTGAGACAAGTAAAAGCAATGGCATTCTTCCATGCATCATCCTCTGGTGCTGCCAGAACAAGGTGCTTCTTCAAGCTGGCTGTGCAGATGTTACTAATATGAACATTAGCTTCTCTGTGCTTTAGTCAGCAACAGTATTCTTAACACTGATATGTACAAGCATTGTTCTAGGCTGTCTGCAGTCTCAGAAGACATTGTAATGCAGGTTTGCAAGCAGTCCACATTCAGAAAATCTCTGGATTCTTTTTAATGAATTTTGGTGCCCGTGATTTCAACTATCCATGAAAAATTCCTCTGCCAGCATTAGATGATTTAACAGTTGGCAAATCTGCCCTCAATATGTGCTAGGTCCCGACTTAAATGCCCACGAGTATCTTGCATCAGTAGAAGGAAAACCAGTGAAACTTACCCACTTTGGATATTTGTTACATTGGGGAGAAACAAAAAACAAAAAGGCAATTGTGGCTGAAGATTAGAGAATACCAGCTAGGATGGCAGCTAAGTTACAGAGCCAAGAAAAACTGCCAGCTTTGGAGCCACCCTTCCTTTTTTCCCCAGCAGGAAGCCATACCTATTTACTAAATACTTGCAAGAAACAGGAAGCAAAATAAAGGGGTCTGAATAGGCTTCTGGCTTCTCTACTAATGTACTTGCGTAGGAAAGCCAATACAGACTGGGCAGTTACAGAGTTGTGGAGAGCATGGGAAGTGCCAGGATGCAGTTAAGGCATGGAGCTGTTGCAAGGAGAGTATTCTGATTTATAGAAAAGAAATGCCAATATTTTCACCTTTCTAAAAGCCTTAAGACTCTGGTTTTGCCTTATAGTTTCACATATTACCTAATATTAAGGAAAAGAATCATTTAATATAAATGTTAAAATAATGTGCTTGAGACTTTTTGGAAAATGGCAAACATATCCAGGACTTCAGTATCTTTAATTTGTTAGTTAGTGGCAAGGTAGTCAATTTTCCATAGCTTCATTTATTTTCATTATTTATGAAACAGGTTACAAAGAAAGCCACTGCATTTTTAAAGGCAAATCATTTCAGCTGTTAGGATCGACAAGATGACAAAGGAAGACAAAGTGGAAGAGAAACAAGGGACAACAGAATGGGCTCATAAACTGAGGTTGCTACATTAGACAATACTTCAGTATTTGATGCATCTTGGGATAGTGGGAAGCCGAGTGCCTTGGTTATGTTTGTACAATGCTGCCAGTGTCAGTGAGACTAAGTGGCTCTGCCTGAGAACAGAGCCTTCCCTTCCTCCTAGCTCTGCAGGTAATTGGTGTAACAAGAATACAGATTCTTACTACACAGTTCAAAATTGTACATAATTTGTTTTCTTTCTTTAAATATTGGCTCTTCAAGGGGAAAACAAAAGCAATGGCAGTCAGGGCACAACAGGCTCTACATGCTACAATGCCCTGAAGAATCGTCATAATTACAGTTAAGAGAAATTCATGGTTCTACTAACAGCAATAGATTCGGAACCATAGCTCACCAGCATGCAGAGGGAGATCATGACACAGACATGGAGCAAACATCACAAATAAATGGGTGAGCCAAATGGACACCGAGAAACAAAAACTGTACCTGGCAAAAGCTGTCTTTGAGCAGCCTTCCTGAGAAATATGAAAAAATGCAACCCCTTACCCCCCTTTCCCTTTGATATGGTCTTAAACCACCCTGGGGAGCAAACAAGGAAGAATAATGATCAGCATGCATATCTGTCATTTCTCATGCTAAAATTTGAGAACACTTCTTCCTTTCTCATGAGTTTCTTCTGAGGAAGGGCAGCTTCTTGTGATAGGGACTTCTTGTCATTTAGGCACAGGACATATGGTCAATCACAAAAGAACCCTGTGTCCCAATAGACGTGCAACAATTTAAGCAATACTTAGAAGCAGATATGTAAACTGTAAAATCAGGTATTCACAAAAAGTTAAGTTGTCATCAATTACACAGTAAACAAATCGGATGCTAATATCATGTTTTGTTTTATAATTATCTTCTATACCTTTTCTTTGCAGTAACTTTTAGTGCTTTCTAATAGTTATGGCTATTTCCTCTATGTCCCAGCCCGCAAGGTCTTACAGATCTCTCAGCATTTGGATCGTCCATTGATCACGCAGCATTCCAAGACATTTCAGATACAGGAAGCACTGGTACTTAGTATTTCTGTAAAGAGATCAGAATTAAATCAGTAGCATGACATACGCTCCCCAGTATGCTTGCTATTAAAATCATCTGTATCTAATCAAACTACATTTATATATTTCTTTTATTAGTATCTGAATGTATATGCTGCTTCTGAATGTGCACCCACCAATACCTTTGGGAGATGATTATCATGAAAATAACTGAACGTATTAAGACTTTGTGCACACAAACTGAAACAGGTTTTGAAATATTTAAAAACATTTCAGCAGGGCCAGCTAGAAAGCAGCAACAGCAGAACATTTTGTTGCTATTGAGGTGTCTTTTTAAAAAACTGAAGGAAGTTTCTGTGGCCTAAAAAGGAGGGCCAATGAAATCACAGGGCTATTGTGGAAGAGAAAACGTGGCCAGACACGGCCACTTAAATTTCTCTTGACCCTGTAGTGATCCTTAGACCAAAACTACTACTCTGGAAGGAAAATCCTGTGTTTTCTTTCCTTCATCATCTTTCCACTGAGTTAACAGCAGACAATTAGGAATGCAGGACTCTAAAATACACACGCACACACATACTTCTTGCAATACTTACAAAATTTTTCTACCCATAAAACTATTTTTGTAGATATTACATGACGTGAGGGAAAAAAAAACCCCAAACACCTCAGATGGGTAAATTAGGTTGCAGGCTGTGATATAATGCATGACTGGCAACAGATTTACTTGTACAATAAAACACACAGGTAATATTCTCACTTTAATTAAGGACAGTCAAAGCACATCACAACTCCTTTTTATTTAATTATTTTTCCACTTACGCTAAAAGCCTCACCTTTTTAATATTTTTCTGCAGTTGAAACATACGCCTTTCTGAACTGTGAGTTTTCTTTTTGTAAAATGTTAACATTTTTCTTTTTACAACAAACTTTACCCATTTTGTCTTTTTTTAAACTCCATTATGAAGAGAAATGCCTGGTTTTTACTGATAATTTATACCAATTATTGGTACCTCCTGCACAGAAATAACCCAAAAGGCTTATTTACATAAACCAACTGTAATCACAAAATGCTGATCTATCACGATCTGGACCAGAAAGACATTGGTAGTTGACTAACACATTTAGCAATTTTGATGAGGCTGATTTTTTAGGCACAGAAAGGTCTTCAGGTTAATACATCTGTCTACAAATCATTCAGTTGTTGGGGGGGGGGGGGGGGGGGGGAAGCCTGCTGGAACACCTAGTTGTATAAATGATTTCATAAGTTCTGGAATAAATAATTTGATTTCTCTGTACATCATACTATTTGTACATGAAACATATAATAACAACTTTCCATGAAGCTTTAGTAAGTTTGAATTATGAAGTGGTGGAGGGAGGGGAACAGGAACCCCAGAGTCTCAAAGGAAAGGTGCTTTGTAAAAGTACTAATAGAACTATTAACAGTCATATTTTTCACGCATCAGTGGAAATTTGGTTGTATCATTATTCAGGATAGAGTTTGGAAAATTATTATAATTTTAAAAAGTTTGCATTGTCAGTAAATGTAACAAGACAGTTGTTACATGAGAGTTAGCGCTTTTATATTACCATTACAGAAGTTTCAGTGTGGCTGGAAACTAATAGCTTGATCTTTCAAAGTATTCCAGTGACATCACAAGACATGCTGGCATGAAAAAGCAGTATTGGTGAAATGGGCACAGAGCTTTTAGGCATTTATTTTCTCATGTCAGCCCTATAAATTCCCTTCACTGTACAGCGAGTTAGAACACAGAATTCCAGTAATTCCTCTGCCAGAGCTTGCAGGGATCTCTCTGTATTGACTGCAGTGTCTGTTCTTGAGGGGCTGTCTTGGGCAGCTGTCCCTCAGTTTGGCGAAAACCCTGTTTATACGAGTTGTAGCATCTCAATGACTCAGAAAATGAATAAAACATTGCAAAATTCATCCAGTCTAGAATGGAATTAGCAGGTATGTAATATTCCTGAAGAAAACACCCATATAGTAAAAGGTGGTTTTAGGCTTTTTATTAGCTCACATCTTTACTTAGTGACATAAATGCTACCAATTTATGATAATTTGTACTCAGTACCAAGACAGAAGATTATATAATATATATGGATAGGTATGTTATTAATACATACCCGATACTGTCTCCCTTCTGCATAACCTGCATAAGGCAAATTATTGCTTGGATCATCAAATTTCTCATTTTGAGGTCGCTGGTTAGAAAAATAGTCTGTTGCTGGATCTGGTCTCCTTAATGGCTGAGGATGCGTGGAGCTATGCGAAAGAGAAAAAAGAGATTATTAAAAATATGTGTAATAATACACTGCAAATTACATAAAGTGTTAGTTTAAACTGAAATAGAAAAATAATAAAGCTCACTACTGCATGCAGGACATTGAAGCAATAACATTAAGACATCTACATGTTCTGTCTTTTAAGTTCATTTTACTGTCAAACCCTCATCCTGCAAACACAGATAAAAGTGAATTTAAAGCAGCAACACATTCTTTGAGCTTTTTTTCTTTTTCACTGCTACACTGAACAGTGCCATCATATCTAATTTTCTATATTCCTGGGATTATTTTGAAAATGTTTTAAATTCATGATAGGTATACCTTCAACATTTTCAATGTTTATATTAAAAACATCAGACCTTCTTGATGGACCAAAGTATCAGAACACTCCAGTCTGTTTCTGCAGTAGAACCCTGCTACTTATGAGGAAGATGTTCTGCTATCATTTAGTTGCTTCACGGTAAACAAGTTCCCTGCAGAAGTCACAGGTAGGAGCTGCAACAGTTGGCTGGTGTTAGTGAGGATGATTAAAGTGAGGAAGCACAACTAAGGAAACTGCATTTCTATAAAGTAATGAGAATGAATACATTTGTAATTATTACAGGAAAACCATACAAGCCTTTGGATAAATCAGTATTTTAGGATTTAGCTTCAGAAACAAGAGAAACACACACTGACTTTTTCTTTTTGGTGATACATTCGGAAAACAGACTAAGTCTTAGACAGCAAGCTGATAAATTTACTCCTGTGTGCTAGTTCACATTTAGTAATAATGTACAAAATAGCCCTAGAATTCTTGCAGCAATGCTGTTAGAATTATGCAAGGTAGAAGAGAACAAAGAAAGAGGTTATTTTTCTGAATTTTTTTCTATCAAAGACTCAAGCCACAAAATGTATGTGAATAATCCAGTTAAAAGCTTAGCCATTTCTGGATCTTTGTCAGTTGCCATGCCACGGGCAAAGCTACAAAGTGATTCTTAGTCTCCAAACCAGAGTACAAAGTGAAAATGAGCAAAAAAGACAGAAAAACAGCAGCATACCTGTAATTCTCTAATTGATGTGGGGTTGGGACATCATCAAAGTCTTGTCTTTTCAGTACAACTTTTGGAATTTGTCGAACCCAGACATCCTATATGCAGGGGATCAGGTGGTTACACAGAGAAAAATGATAGCAAATTACAAAAACAGCTCACCAGGTACAGTATGTTAGCAGTTGTCTTTGGTGTAACAGAAGTTGTATAAACCAATTTATCAGTTACAAAATATATTGTTTGTTATATGCACGATTTCAAATTTATAAATTCCATTTATCTAAAAGGCTCAGTAGAAGAAAAGTCTTTACATATTTGGATAATGCAGAAAACGTACCTCTAAGATATAACAGAGAAACACCCATGCAGGTAAGTCTCTGCACAATTAAGTAAACCAAGTATTGAGGGTCTTATCAAGGCCTGGAAGTTTTGTTGAGTCTTTTATGATTAAACATTTCAGGAAGATGCCACTCTGTATATAACAGTTGATTTACCTCTGATTTACGCAAAACTGAGTCAAAAATTAAACTAAATACAGTGATCAACAATTAAGATCAATTGAATATTGTTGTTTAAAGATGGGCTGCTGTCTTGCCAAACATGTTGCTAGATGAAGAAGGAAAACATCATGAAGAAACAAAATAAGTATTCTATATTGTTCATAAAACTAGTAAGTGACGTTCGTTTGCTAAAGGTATCTTTGTTTAAAAATATAATGACCTGAAGTAATTTTCTAAACAAGGTACTCTCAGGAGAGAAGCAATGTTCAGGGTAGTTCATCTGCAAGAGCCGATGCTATCAGATGCAGATTTCGGTTTCCTCTCTTGCATCTCTCAGACAGCTTTGGTGAGGGCTCTGCATACTACAGAGCAGTATGTGCACTAGCCTGCCTTGTTGGCATGAAAACAAAAGCTCAGACAATTAACAATTTACAAGATCACGTTTTCATGACCACGACATCTAGCAAGGAGATGAGGCAGGCAGAAATGTCCCACGGACTGCCTCTAGGCTGCAACTTGCAGTCTGGAGCATGAGACAGTAGTCAGTACTGCAGCCCTTACCCAAAGCAGTTCCTTTTACAGTAGGTTTTCTTCCCTAACAAAGTGTGTAGGATTTGGTCTGATTCACACCTTGAAAATTATAGCATCAGTTGTACAAAATTCAGAATTAGTTAAAAATTAAACAGCACCATCTCCTGGTGAAGGTTGGCTCATGCCTAATTTTTCTCCCCACTGCATTTCCAAGATATTACTACTTCACAAATATATCTAACAGGTAATAATGTATCAGACTAGATTACTTTTTCTCTTCTCAGACAGCCTATAATGTCTTCTTCTCAGACACTATACACTCGTTATATATGTAATAATCACTTAAAGTACCAAATGAGGAAACACCCCCCCCAAATATATTCCATTTCATGTTTCTTCGTATTTCATATTTCCTGTTCTGTTTTTGAAATGCATTTATCCATCTTTTCCTGTGACACCCACTAGTTCAAGCGATCATCTCTACTACAAAGAACATCTTGCCTAATGGAGAAAATTGGCATAGCAGAGCATTAGCCTAGTCGAAAAGGCAGCACCTGGCCCTTTGGGGATCAAAGTTCAAATCCCAGCTCCGTCACAGATTACCTTTGTAATCCTGTAAATGGCTTTGTCTCCTCTATCTCACAGGAATGTTGCAAAGGTCCAGTGAAATATTATGTTACAAAGGTGATGCAGGTAATTTAATTTTAGATGTTATTTAGGGCATTTCCTCAGGAAATAGTTAAATATTCTAGCCCCAAACCTAACTCAGTTGTAGGCAGTGAATTTTAAACAAGTATGGCTAGAACTCTGCCAACAATGCTTATGTTATGTACTACAAGCAGTTATGTACTACCATGCATAGATTATGCGGCTGAGAGATGACAAAGCTAAACAACACATTTGGTACAGCCATATCCTGATCATCTACACCGATCCCCCCCTAGCCTCCAAAAACGTCATTGGAAAGCATCGCTCACAACAGGAAAAGGAAAGAAGGGTCACATTATTGCAATTTAACCTGTTCCATGAATTTTCATTCCACTTCCAATGGAATAAAATGCATTTGAAAAAACCTTTCTAATTTTCATAAAGTTTTAATCTTAGACTCCGGGCCTGCAGAACTGCGTGATGTTTATTCACAAAGGGTCAGATTCTCAGCTAGTACCACCTGGTTTGTCGTAACTGATTTGTGCAATTATGCTGCTCTGCACCAGCTGGTGACCACATACATCTTCATTACAAAAATAAGCCTGATTTCTTGTCTGTAAAATAAACAACATAGATCAAATCTTTACTAGGCCTCTCTACCTGTACTCCAACACATCTTGTACTTGCAAAATTTACTTTTGCACATATACAAATAGAATATAGGAAGAGACTGACTGAGTCAGGCCACCTCACACACTGAGAACAGCCAGTAATGAAAGCGTAAAGAAAAAAATATACAAACAGTGTAAATACCTGAAGTATTATCAATACATCAACGTAACTTCCAGCCAGCGGCAGTGAAGTCATTAGTTGACTGAGCTGGAGCCTGTTGCTGCATTTGGAGCAGCAAAGGAAGTGGACTAGTAATACAAGTGGGACCCCACATTGACACTTTATGCACTTCAGAAGGGTTTGCTTTTTGGACTATGTCTAGTTTGGCCTGGGCACTGAGCGTTCATCAGAGATGGAAGCATACATTCTGGTTAGTTTAATCTAAAGGGGAATCGGTTTGTGCACTCCCAGGCTGCTCCAAGATGCGAACCACAGCACAGTACGTCGAACAACCAGGAAGTCACCTACCTGAAAGCACACATCCAATCTGAACACCTCTGCCTCCCTGAATAGATGTCTGATTTTTTAAAAACTAATTTACACTGTGAGTACATACTGCTGGATTATGCGTTTTATCAAAAAGCACTTTTTTTGTTGAAAACTTCTGCCTGATTTCATTTGACATTGCCTAGTTCTTATATTACAAGCAGGGAATAGTAATTTCTCACATAACCTCTCCTCGCACAGAAATCAATACTTGATGACCCTGAAATTCTAGACGCCTACACTGCTTGCTGAGATGTGGGCTCAAAATTACATACAGTAGTCAAAATGTAGGCATAATTAAGATTCGCGCAGTGGTATTACAATATTCCTCATGTTATTTTCAGTTTCTTCCTAAAATCCCTAGCAAAACAAAACTTTTTCAGGAAACATTTCTCTAGACACCCCTCTAATTTCTCATTTAGAGACGATCGCCATGTACTCAAAGTTAAAACTGCTTTTCTACATGCATTAGTTTGCATTTGTAAACAATAAATTTCATTTGTCATTTTCTTGTCCAGTCAATCATTATTATATGCTCCTTCTGTACTTCTTCATAGTAAGGCTTATTTTTGACTACTCTGAGTACTACAGTATCATCAGCAAAATGTGTCACCTTACTTGCACTGCCTTCTAACCTGTTCTTACATGAACACTACACAAATCCTCGTGGAACTTTGCTGATAACGCTCATACAAGCAAAAAACCTTGAAGACAAATAGCCAACCCTTCCTCTGGTGAAGTATAACTAGTAAAAAGTGAAATGAAACTGTAGGCATGGCTCTTCAGCAGCTTAAATTGGTTGAAGTCTGGACAGCACACCAAACTCTTCCCCTCTGGCTACGTACTCCTGCCCCTCTCCTTCCACTGGCACCGGTACCAGTAATAGCATTCAGCAACCTAGTTCATGAGCTGATCAGGCTGAAACTAGCTCAGCCGGCAGTTGGAACAGCACAGCGATGACACAAGGGAAGAGGTTGTAGCAGGTGGCTTGAGCTCATAGCCAAATTATCTCTCTTTTTAATGCTGGTCTTCTAACTGGCCTAAAAGGAAATATTTATTTGCACATCCTTTTAAAATAATCCCTAGTTCTTTGTTTTCTCCTGTGCAAATTAGATTCACTTCATCCTTGATGAAGAGTTTCACCTTCTCACATGCATTTAGATGATTTTGGAAATCAAATACTGGGCAAATAAAAGGAAGACTTTGAACTCAGATTACCTTTAATTTTACCAGATGACCTTTTTTTGCTATTCATATACCATTCTGCTGAATCACAAAATCATGTCTGACTTCCACTAGAATTAAGAACATGTGATATGCCCCACACGCCAACATCTCTTACCCTTGGCGACTGCTGATAAACGTGCCCCAAGTTACCAGCTGTTTCAGCACTAAATGCAGGGTTATATTGTGCTTCACGGTATGGAGGATTTGTCTGGTTCCTGGTTGGGGGGAACAGTGTGAATTTAGAGCATTAGCAATAGTTTTGAGGGTCTCGATGAATCTTTTTGTAGTGCAGATTGGTTCAACAGCCATATCATAGGTTTAGATGTACTGTGGCAATGACTATGTGAGAGCTATGTATTATTACAATTTTTCTATGACAGAGGAAGTACCAGTACACACTAATGGGGCTCAATGAAAGAAGAACAGAACCATATTGTCTATGTACTTGGGACAGGTATCAGTGGGGAAAAAAAAAAGATAAAAGTGCTGAAAACAAAAAGCAGCTCAAATTGCCAATGCCTAGGACCAAAGAATGGGAGAAATTGTGTTTAATCGCCAAGACTCTTGTCAATGTTTATTGGTCTTTTTTTTAAAAAAAAAAACAACAAACTTGTGGAAAGAAAGCCAACCCTTAATAGTAAATAAATCAGCAAGACAGATTTGGTAGTCTTGAGTTAAAGTAGTAAATACTTATCAATCTTTAAAGCTTGCCTGGTTAGCCCTAAGGAAGAGAAGCAATGACTTAGAGTGAAGTTCTGCACACAGCAGTCAAATGCTGAATAACTGTTAAGTGCTCTGGTAAGATGCTTTGATTTAGTTTTAAATTGTGTAAACAGTATTTTGGCAGAGGATGCTATATGGCAAGCTTGTTGATTTAAATATCCAGAGGTTAAAAATTAATCAGATACCAGACTTCTGCTTTACCTCCATTTTGAATATAAAAACCCTTTTAACTGCATCCAGAGTCACTTACCCAGCTTTTTCACTTTTGCAGTAGTAGACGCAGTAAAATATTATAACAACTATGATAACCAGTGCTACTGCAGGAAGAATAGTTACTAAAATCAAATCTAGAGTGTTCCAAAGGTGGTTACATTTGGGACCCATGTACCAATACTCCTTCCAGTCCACTCTGAAGTAATCACATCTGCAAATAAAAATATTAATTTTTAGCAACTTTATTTTAATTTAAAAGTAAGTAATATAAAAAAAGGAAAGTATTTTGCTATATAGTTATTTATTATTGCATACTGCAGGGGTCAAGAGATTCAATATTTTTCCTGTTTGTCTAAAGACGTTTCTTATCTTAGTAATACACGTCTTATTCTAGATGTGATGCAAATGCACTCTGTCAGGCTCTGGGTCAACCAAGTCCAAGTTAGCATTCCGGCAAGTCCAAGATAATAAGCTTTATCGAGAATAGGGTATATTACCCAAGTCATGGCATGATTCTGTAAGCATGGCAAAGCTTCTGAATTTCCAGAATACACTACGCAGATAAAATTGAAATGTCACATTGCTATCTATCATCATGATACTGATGCACCTTCTATGAAAAAGCAGCAACACAACCCATAGTAGATTGACAGAGTATGTCCCCTCTGCTTTTAAGAGAAAGACTTCTAATCAGATAAGAATGTTGCTTTTTTAAAAAAGCTAAGTTATTTTAATTAATTCAGGGCTTCTTTTTTTTCCCCCTCCCAAAGCATTACTTCCTCCGCTAATACAAAGAATACTACTAGAACGGAATGTCCCCAGCCATTCTCACGATGGGAAGGTTCTTTTGATAGGGATTTTGCATCATTTGTTGATGCAAACATTCTGGATTTGGGTAACCTCTTCTGAAAGTCAGACCTTGATCTCCACTACTGAAAATTATTTTCTTACTGCAATTTATATGCAATATTTGTATTGACCTGGATATGATTTGTAATACATATTTATAGTTTCAAGAATGTAGCATTCTATTTCTTTGGAGTTGCACTAACATTTAGACAGCGTACTCAGTTATCTAATCTGGTATATTGGCTACAACTGGAGGCTAGCTGCATGTTCATAAACAACAGACTGGGTCACAGAGAAATTATTGCCTTGAATCCACCAGGTAATCAGATGAGATTCATAATACCGCCCTGGTATTTTCTTGCTGATTTCCTGTCAAGTCCAAGGGTCAAGCTGTATGTAAATAACAAATATGCTAGATACGGGAACAAGATTTTCTACTCAGATGACTAGATTTTTTTTTTAAATGAAGGAAAAAAACCAACTACATAACGGAGACTAGGATATTAAGATATCTGATTTTTTTTTTTTTTTAAACTCTAAAGAAATTTTTATTAACCTGGGAAAAAAATTAACTTGCCATTATACAGCATAATTCAGTTCTACAGTAAAATATCTGATACAATAGCGAGCATGTGGAAATTGAGGATTATAGTGATTACCTAAATTATGAATTACATGGCCTACACATATTCTAAAAAAGAAAATGCTGCACTCAGATCCCAGATTTGATGCTTTGTAGCAGAGTTATGAGCTTATGCAGATTGTGAATGAAGATCAACATCTACTTTCATAGATCACATTGCAGGGTCTAAATTTAGTTCATCATTAATAATATATTTGACAAGCTGCATTTACATAGCATATATTTAAACAAAGAAACAAATCCCATGCCCTACCTGCAAAAAGGTTTTTCATTTTTACATTGACAAGAAATATTGGTAGGACAGAAGTTGTCTGTATTACCCAGGCAGACCTTAAAGTCCTCAACTCCAGTGCAGTTGGCTGTAAATTAAAACAAAACAAATATTTATTTAATGCAATTATACAGGAACATACTGTTAGTGGGCTGTATTTCTAATTACATCAGGAATTTAAGCTTCATATGATGTACTTTGTAAATGACACTAAATCTTACTTTCCAGTGACTTGCCCCTTCAAAATTTTGACGTTATTTGAGAAATGAAGGTTTACCTGCTTAAATTACTTTACTCTGAATTTGTACCCATCTTCCAGTTAGCCAGTAAATTGTATGGCTTATATCATTATGATTTCTGTCGCATCATTTAAGTGTGGTTGTATCTGAATTCCACTATGTATCATCTCTGGATTGTTGGCAAAGGCTAAAAATCATGAAACCCATTTGAGACTCAGACCCTCCAATTATAATCCAAATGAAAACCTTTTTGTGTGTTTTGCTTTGGGATTATTCCTTATTTTGGTCTACAAAAGGATTTCTTTTGCATTAATGTCGGTTCTCCTCCATCTCTTTTACTGTGTAAAGATTGTGGGCTGTAAATTATGTTCCAGAAGTTGAGTGCTCATAGTACTTCACGGGCAAATGGCTGTCTAAAAATAAATTCCTCATCAGGAACCTTAATCAGACATCAAAAGTCACCATGTTTGGCACTCAAACCCTACATTCTTTGCTACCTGTTTCCTTCCTATGGAGGACTCGGACTGAATGCTGTACTCATCATTCATACCAGCAAGCTACTTGCTGACCCAGAGGTTCTGGTGCAAAGCCACTGGAGTCTATGATTTACAGATGTACCTGAAATCTTGACCTATAATGTATAACCAAACAAGCAATTGCAAGACACCACCGGAGACACTGAGAGAGAAAACTAAAACTGGGACTGTACATTGCAAGGCCAAGCACCATTACGATGGCTCAAAAATACCCAAAACAGCCAATACAGCTGAGTATAATTTTGCATAACTTTTCACAATGAGAAGATACGCGTTTAGAATTAAGCCAGGAAGTCAGAAGTGGAAGAGATCTCTGAGCAGATCCTTCTGAGCCTACCTGGCAACTGACAGGAATAAAGTAGCATCAGAGCATATTGCTCCGTATTGCTTTTGTAAGAGGGGTTTTACACCATGAACAGGTAGATTAGCAAACTCATGACTAATGCATTTTAGCTAGAGGAAACTATGCTATGAGCAGTCTTTATTTCGAAAAAGAGGTGGAAGCCTCCTTCCTCCCCACTGTCCAAGACAATCTAATCCAACATTTACTGTTAATCAGAGATAAATCTAAATGATTACACAGTGATCGAGGCTTGCATTCCTACAAATCTATTTACATATATTGTATTCCTTTCTCTCAAGAGGGCATCAGCATTGAAGCATTTTCCAAGACAACCTAAATATAAATCATATGTTATGACTATAAAGTACAGAACAATGGAAAATCCCTAGTAGTATTTGGCATTGTATTATCTAAGAGATAAGCAGCACTAATGTTTTTTAGTTACCTGTATGATCAGTAACAGAATTACAATTCTTTTAGCAATGTTACAAAAAATACTAAGGGAGTAGAAAATAACTAGTGTGATTCTGTTGGAGAGAGAGGTAGCGTGTGCCCTTTGATATTAATGCTGTAATATTCCGTATCAGTAAGGAACACAGCGCTGAGCCCTTCATAGTACTGTAGTCTATATAAATGCAAAGTTATCCTTAAAGTGGTGACTTTTTAGGGCAATTTAAAGGCTAAGTAGCATAAAAAAAAAATCCTCAAATCACAGACTAAAACTCTATTAGAAAAGTAGTAACTGCAGCTGGTTTACATCACTATTAGGTTAGTGATACCTAATTACCACTAACTGGTAGCTACCAGGTAAAGAACAGTGATAATAATAAAATAAATAAATCAAATCAATCTGTAGGAAATCTGCCCATAAAAAAAATTCCTGACTAATACTGTATACTCTAACAGAATCACAGACAATTCCATATAACTTAACTTCTCATTTAAAATAACCTTTTTATCAATGCATTCTGGCTGTCATGCTCTTAATTACTGATAATTTTCTCCCTATTCATTTAAAAAAAAATTTCTAAAAATACTTTCTATAAAAAGAATGTATAATTTTTTTAAATCCATATACCAAGTATTTCTTCCTACTGAAAAAGAACCAAACCATTTTACTCATTTAAAATGCGTCCTTTTGATATTGACAGGTTGACTCAAAATGGTTCAAAACCACCAGAATACCTAGTATTTCCGTTGTAATTCATATGTTTGCAATCTTTTTAATGTACAGAAGTACAGAATAACAGGTGAAAGCAAAAGCCTTTTTGTCTTGCATACCTATGTCTCTGTGAAATATCACCATACTCTTGGCAGTACAGAACTCGAGAGCTATGAAACGCTTCATAACAGCAAACACAGGGAAGCAGTTGTCACACACGTCTTAACATTTTCATTGTTTTCCCATTATTTAAAAATAAACTCTACCTAAACCATAAGGAGAATTTCCTCAGAAGCAATACCCTTGGGACTGCAATACCACAGCAGCACTACCATAGGTAAACCAGGCATTTGATAGAAACATCCCTATTCTGACAAGCTGTAAAGCAAAAATGCAACGAGGTCTTACGTTTTAAAGCTTCTTGTTCACTCAGGGAATTGCTGGCCACGAACAGAATGAAAAGCAAGACTTTAAGAATGGACATCCTGAAGCTGATTGTGATGAAAGACGGTTTCTTCCAGATTTTGCTAGCAGCAGAATGCACTCTCCTTTCTGCTATTATTTACTGTAGCAAGTCAAGGATCATGGATTTTGAGCTTGTTTTACAGCATCCTTCTCTATAAAGAATCACTAATTAACTTATAACTGATACAACTTTCTGATAACTTCTCCAGCGTATCTTCTTTTATGACATCTGGGCAGTGCCATAAAAATGTCTCATTAATCTTGCTATTTCTGAATTTTTGAATACAGTTGCAAAGTATTCCTTTAAAAACATAGGTGTCAACACACTAAGGTATCTGTCACAAGCATTTTTCTTTTATCTTTTTAGGGTTATGTTACCTTTTAAAGATAACAAACTTTGAATGTATTTGAAGACAAAGTTCCTTGAATATACATTGGTTTTAAAGACATGTCAAAGACGCAGATCAAGAATATAAAAATGATTATTAAAAGGTTATTATCAGGCTTAAGACTTTTCTGCTCCTAAAACAAATGAGGTCTTGCTGCAATAATTATTGCTGCTCTGGTTGCTAGGCACAGCTGCAGCACATAGTATGTTACTGACACCTCTTCCTTCAACCCCCAATCTATTTGATTACAACACATGGTTGCAATCTGTGTGAATTTTTCATGATTTCCTAATTTCCAATCTCATGATTTTACCAAAACTTCTCCCATAGTTTGGCATGAAATATCATACATATTCGTCCACATTACTGCCATATGTATTTATGCATTTTCAAATCAGATTCTAAAAGGAAATTAAACTAAAATTTCTGTAGCAACTAGACACAAATTCTTACACTGTCCCAATTTCTCCGAATCTGTTTTCTTTTTGCAAATGTGGAATTATACTGAGCTTTCTTTCAGTCCAAACTGCAGCTTTATTTAGATATTTTTATCTGCATATATAAAGGTAAAAAGATGCCTGTTCCCCACAAATAATTGCACCAGATTCTGGTCCCAATCACAACAGCTCAATTTACTACAGCTGGAACTGAAACAAAAACTTATTTCATAGCATGCTTTTTTCCCCCTAGATTAAAAAAGAATTTAAAGGCAAAAGTTGTCAATACTGACTTTAATGAATATACCTTATAAATCTGTTGGAAAAGGTAATTCGTAAATTAAAGCTAAGTGGAGGCTTGTATCAAGGAGGACAAGGAGTCCAGTATATTCTAGCACCACGCCAGAACATTTGTTCATAACTAGGAGAAATAAGTATTGCAAATCATAGTGTTGACTACACCAAGACTACTATTTGCAACTTAATGATAATTCTTATTAGGATTTTGCTAGTGACCCAACTCAGTGCTGTTTCATTTGTGATATCTAAAAGTAGCACAAATGAAAGTTGTAGTTCTCTTTCAGATATTTTTTTTTTTTTTTTAAATAAAAAATTCCCCAAGGCAGGCAGGGAAGGAATGATCAGAACCAGATGGAGAAGCTTTGGTAGGCAAAAAAAAAATCTCCAAGTTTAATTTTAAGAGTATACTTTCATATATATATCCATCTGGAAAGAGAAGGGATAGAATGTAAAAATCTGACTGCATAAAATAGGGAGATGAATTTTGGGTAAAAATAGCCAGATAGGAAAACAAGCACAAACATATTTTGAAGACTAAGAAGGAAGGATTGCTTTATTAGATTACAGTTCAGAAAAGAGACTAAACTGTGCTTCCTGGTCGTTTTCTTCCCTACATCATGAGATGAGAATGAGAAGGGAATCAGAAAGTCAATATCCCAAGTTAACATCCCAGAGATTCATCTTTCTACCTGGAAGTTTCTGATCTTCTGCTGGCAGCATTTTCTTCCAAGCCTAGCTTTGATGCTTGCACCACGAGCTGTTTTCAAATTTTCCGAGCAACACCTCAGGACTGTCTTGAAATTCTGTGTCTCATCAAAGACAGACAGGGAAGAAGACATCTTAGACAGGAATGTGACATCTTTTCCCATGATACTGTCTTCCCTAGATCACTTTTTCAACGCTTACTAGAATCTTCTCTGTTCACCATTACCAACATAAGCATCTATCCCAGCTACTGCTGAAGTATTTTGTTGTCATTTATACTGTTAAAACAATCCACAATGTTAATTAGGAATGTAAGATGTGCTCACAGCTCCCACAGAGCAATCCAAGGCTTCTTTTCATACTGCCAATTTATTTCCCCTTTTCACCTACGCCAGTAAAAGTTGGTATGTTTCCCCCATGAGTCCCTCACACTGTTGTTTCCCACCTTTCCTCCTTGATTGTCCTCCTTTCTGTGGTCTGCAATACTTTTAATCTTCTCAAGTTCTTCTTTTTCTTCCAGAAGTGCCAAGAATCCAAGTGCAAGTAACTGTATCAGGGAAAAATAAGCAAATAAAATGTAGAGAGCTATCAAAATGTAAATATATGATTTAAATGTTATCCTAAACTCTCTCAGACTACTCTTCAATGCAGCCTTCCTCTATCTACATTAGAAAGCCGTGTCTTGGCAATCTCTTAAATACAAAAACTTTTATCTCAACCCATAAAATGCTGTTTGTAATGTGTAAATACTAGAATGAATTAAAATGGCTCAATTAAAAAAAAAAAGGATATTTCATGATGTTCACAGTAATTAAACTCTTCTTACCGCTGAAACCCAAGATTTTCTGACCTATGACTTGCAACCATCTTATAAAAAGGTAATGAAAGCTCTATTAATTTGAGACTTTTGAATGGAAAAAATAGGCAAAAACATCGGAATATTTAACGCAGGAAATTGTACTCAGCTGGCAGGATAAAGACTGTTTCACTGACCTACACCACATTTTTAAACTTCGGTTTCTATGGCTCCACATACAGCTTGCATATTATAAACTGTAGGTCAAGATACATAAACACAACCCAGTGACACAAATATTTAGTGTTAGAACTGAACTGTATACTGAAAAGTAGTTAAGCACACTTCTACACTATTTTGGTTTTTATTGGACAATGTTACTATTTATACGTGATGCCTATTTACGAGTTCTAATCACCGACTATGTAGTCGTATGTAGACTGCGAATGGAGTATTTGTGAGTAATTTGGTGTAATAGTAGAGAAACTGTCTTAGTTTGTCATAACAGCTATTTTCTGCATCAGCACGTACTGGCTATTCTGTTTCCCTGCGACTTTAGAAAGATTCTCCTATCCCTCTCCTTGGAAGTTCTTTCTACCGCTGTACTACATGCAGACACCTGAGTCCACAGTAAAGGGTTTTGCAATTTAAACTCAACAAATTATGCTGAGCTTGTTATTTTGGTCTTGGTTCAGTCAAGAATGACTGACTTAAAACCTGCTTTACTCAAACTCATCTTAGCAAGCATTATCAATTACAATATACAGTAGTGATAGCTAATTAAGTTACTTATCATAGTTCATACTTGAAACCTTACTGAACAGAAAAGATTCCAAATGCACACCATTCGTGTCAGAGGATTATATCAACAGCCCACTGACTGCCTCAATTAATCAAAGTTAACTCCTTTGAAGTATTACTTAATACTGTTCTGGTCAATGAAAGGAAAAAAAAAGAAAAATTGAGAAAACACCCTTATTTCATTATAAATATTACTGATGAATGCAAAATAAATAAATGTGTACAGTAACTACTTCGTTTTACAAATGAAATACATCTACCTAGAGTGTAGAACTCATCCAGGAAAAGAGGAGTTTAACAATGCAACTAGAGAGGAATTTATTTCTCCGATTACTCTATATCCTGTATTCATTTGTAATAGCTCTAAAGTAGCAGCAAATATGACGAAAATCCACACAAAGGGAATGTGCACACTAATGTTACAGTCTTAGAGCAACAGATAGGAAACACAAAACAGCAAGTGCCACAACAGCAGCATTTCTTTGCTGTTCTTCATCTCTTCTGGGCTGGAAGGGATGTATTTTTTAGAGCTTTTTATCCCTAAAATGTTTGTTTATTCAATTTCAGAGCTGATCTGCCCTGAAGACCTCCCACACGGTACTCAATTTCATAGACTGACATTGCTGAATTGTTTTTCCAATATAAAAGCATCTATGCAAGTTTACCTGCGGATGACTGGCATCACAGTATTTCTCCATTTACCTAACTCCTACAAAGGAAACTCCTGCTACCTTTCTACTCCTTATACAACCACTATTTTTTTAAGTGTTGAGACAGACTTATTCCTCCGTGCCAATGACTTCAGAAACTGCAGGACTAAGGGAAAACAGTAGGAGGGAGAAATGGAGATCTGAAAAAGGTGCTGAACACCAAATCTCTAGTATTTAATCTCTTTCATTATTAAAATATTTTATTTTATATTATTTATTTCCTGGGTGATTTCTATGAAGCTATGAATAAGCTAGACATCAAGAGTTTGATAAGATGTACTGTAAAATGAACACTTAAGTTTTTAAAGTGTTTTAACAGTCTTAAATATATTGTGACAAGCAGGAAGCCTTTAAACCCAGGAGGAATGCGGTGGGCCACAGGAGGAATATAAACTCAGAAGACTCCATCTGGCTGGGGGAAGTAGCCCCAGCTGCTACACGTACCCTGCACATCAGCCCGAGCCAAGTTACAAACCAAGTCACAAATGGAAGAAAGGGAAAGAAGGGTTTCTCCATCTCTTTCTTTGAAACTGAACATAGCCTCAGAAAAGTGTGCAGGGCACGCTGGTCGTGAAGATAGCTAACAGAGATGAGACAGGAGCTAAGAAGGAATCCTGTAATAGTATGCATCTACCATTAAGCTTTGTTGGTTAACTTTTCTCTTTTGCAATCTTGTTTCCTTTTTGAGAAAACAATAGAAAATACTCCTCTGATAAGGATGAACGGCAACAAAAACTGACATCTTAGCACACCCCCAAACTGTCATTTTGCCTTTAATTTTTTATTTAAAAAGTCTTTTTAAAATTCCCGATATTCACTGCGCAACAAGATCCTGAATCTGCAATGGCCTTTATGTGAGTGACTCATCATCCTGAAGAACTAGATAGGAATAAATGGGGATACACCCAAAGAAAGTCTGTGAAAGATTAACTGCGTTGAAGTTTAAGTTAGCGCAAGCATTGTTTTTAGGATGGTGCTCTCAAAATTTCTCAGTAACTGATAAAATCCCAGCATGGATTTCTTCATTTGACAGGAGCTAGCTGCTTATGAAAACACACCAAACGCAGTCACATTAACAGCAAAAGGTAAACTTTAACCTTTACTTTTCAAAGGATGAATAATGATCTGTAAAAATCAATGCCTAGCAAATTCTTGAAAAAATACTGCTTTGGCTGAAGGCCCAACAGCACTTAACTTTACAGCAGACGATAAGACTGATTCTCAGCCCTGCCAGAAGGTTGCTTTACAAGAGATCCCAGAATCACACCCACAAGAACAGAGAAATTAACATATACCTCAATAAAAAAAATTGCGTGATCCTTCTTCAGATGGAACACAGAAGTGTAAAGTACCAGTTCATACACACACTTTGTTCTTCTAGTTGACAGGGATTTCCCCTCCGGTTCCAGCCCACAGCTGCTGAATGCCAGTACTTCAGGGTGTGTGATACACAGAACACCTTTACCTAGGGCTTTTAAATTTGATTGAGACAAAGATGCAGAAATGTAATTTGCAGTTTTCACTTGGGCGAGTTGTTCAAATGAAGCGGATTACAAAGCCCAAACTACTGACTTTCTGTTACATGCTGGTATTTTACTGAATGCAGCAGGTTTGGACTAGGCCTCAAGGAAGGGCTGCAGAGGCCATCAGTAGGTTTTTTTCTTTTTAGTGCCTACTTAGGTAACAACAAATAAAACCAATGCCAATAGGCCTAAACAGCTCTTAGCTGTAGATTTCACAGCATACCCATTTCTTTCTCTTACTGTCTTAGTTTCTGGAACACAGCAAAATCGAGTGGAAATTTATGCATTCTACAACTACAGTCTAGGTAGACTACACCTAGACTAATTTTATTTCCTCATATAGAGAGCTATAACTAAAGCAAAGTTACTGACCAAGATTAATGGTGGAAGCTGGTCAACTGCTCATTAGCTTTAATCTTAATTTCAGATCTGCTTCAAGACAGCTTTGGAGAACACTCTTTCTACTGCTGTTGTGTTGCAGAGGTTCTGAGGGAGGCGCAAACAGAAAGCAAGCTACGTATTTCTCAAATACTGATATTAGGACTGCTACAAATAAAACACACAAAAAAGTTACCAACACTTAAAACTGTCATAGCCTCAGTTTAGACCTATTATCTGGTCACAGCAAGGCAAACACATGGAATTTCTTTCAGTTGTTTCAGTAAAAGCAATCTCCTACAGCCCATAAACTAAAGGGCAAAGAACTGATTGCACCTCGAATGATGGTGTTCTGACTCTGCCCCGCAGTAAACTCAGAACACCCAAATGCACATCCCTTTTAACACTTTTGAGCCAGTGATAAAACTTTTATTTCCCCTCTCCTTTCTCTTCTCCTTCCACAACTTGTTAGTATGTACTGATATACTCATTTTTTGCAACACAAACTAGATCTGGCCATTAGACCTGAAAACATAAAGAAGTTTCTTCAAATAAAAAAATTACTGTAACAAGATTTTCCAACTTTTAGATTTCCTTCTCCTTAGCATTTCAGTTTGGTTTGTACACTTGCTCTGGTCTACAAGAACGCATCAATACTGTGGTAATAGAAATAATATGATAACTTCTAGAATGGTTTCGATTACAGTCTTTCTTGACTGTAGCTTACTATCAGCACATATCTGAGCTTTGCTTCTTAGAATTTAAAATAAAAACTACACACAATCTAGTGCATACTAATGCTGCTTTTTAAAAAGTATATGCTTTGTAGGACCCCACTGTCTTTATATTTTAAATCTGAATTTTCTGTATTTTAATGTTATTCAGAAATATTCCAAACTTTCACTACAAGATAGCTATACTGATGCCCTAAAAAATCTTTTCGTTTCCCAAGTTACTCATGAATCGTAACGACAGTCTGCCATTAAAATAGCCACATTACTTATTCACACAAATTTTTTTTCTTTTAAGTAGTTAAACTACTAGTAGTTTAGTAGTAGTTAAACTTTAAGTAGTTAAACACTGTAGGTTACACCACGTATTACATTATTTATGACTCCTGGATTGGCAAATTACTTTACCTGGAAGATTATCATGGAGCCATGCTGAGGTAAATATATTTGCTATCTGCCTCATTCTTTTAACAATACGTGTCATTCCTCTGGTATGGATAAAAGCCTTCTTTTTTTCCAAGTTCTGAGCTACAGCATTCTTTAGAAGAAATTACCAAGAAAAGAAAATGGACGCACTTCTCAAAATTTAAGATGCACAAACAACTGAATACTGAGCATTAATATGTCCTGCATGTTACTTCGGTGATTTCTTCCAGGAATGTGTGTTTCAGTACTTCAGGGTTGAAGTTTTTTCCCCAACATTAGTGAAACAGGTGTGACTCAGTCATGTTTACCAATTAACTTTTAAAATGTACTTTAGAGAAAAGGAATTGACAATTTGCCCTACAGATGAGACAACATACAAAAGTTAAACTTAATTTTTATAAAGTATCTTATCACCCTTTATTTTCAGGTGCGTCACAATGATATGACAAAATAAAGTATTACAATCAGTTTTATGTAAATAGAAAATTAATATCAACAAGTTCCAAATCTCTATATAATGAATACAATCAATCATAAATAAAAAAGTGCATTAAATTAAAAATATTTCTATATTATAAAAACCATCATGTGACCCAGTTCTTTAAGACATTGGATTTTTCAAAAATATATAACTTATATAAAAATTACAGTATACATTCTTACTTTTATTATGTTACTGCATTATGAAAGAAACTATGTAACTTTCATGTCAAGCTTTAAGTGACTGTTAATGATACATTTGAGAGGAATTTCAAAGTGTTTCCCTATAAATTAATAAAACCATGTCTTGCAATGCAACTTTTCCTGGGTACTTATGTTAATTTTTCATTGTTTAACAGGTTTGCGTACCAGGTCTGAAATCTTAAAGAGATCAAGTCAGGCACATATATTTAAAATGAGGACTCCCAAGCATGGCATAATGTAGATTAGATTTGCTTTTTTAAAGCCATTGCATAGCACCTTTACTATAAATTATTAATACAGAGATGTGGCTACAGTTCCTTGTAGTTATCTGGAACAAGCCATCTGTAGAGTATTAAGTAAACCGCGGAGCTTCAGATGTCTGAACTGAAGACGGCGGGCACCTTTTCAGATTTGACAAAGAAACACTTCACAAAATGGCAGCTGAGTAATAAAGATTCACAGTCACCATTCCAATATTTGTACAAGAGCAGGTTAGTAACCTGATTTGGGCTGCCTTCATTTCAGCAAATACATTCCAAACTTCTCTATAATAACCTGCATCTTTTTTGGTACCTCTAGAAATTTCTCTCATCATGTGTCTCACATGGGTGGGCAAGACAATGACTGATGCTAATATAAATGTATATTATCAAAGAACTATTATACTATATCATATTCCAGGTTTTACTAAAAAATTCCTTCCCACTACTAATAAATCTATTCTCCAGGACAGAGAAATACCAACTGAGAGATTGATTATGGTCTTTCTGAAAGCAGAGAACACACCCAGACAGGATACAAAACTTCTCATACTTTTTCTGTCCCGTTTTTTTTGGCTGCAGATAGGGAAACAATCGTCTTATAGCTATACCTGTTTCAGTGCCAAAACCCAAGCCTCTAATTTTAGTCCCAGCTTTTCAACTGTGTCGGGATATTAAACAAAAACCATTGATACAAAATGAACAATAAGAAATTACCCTCTCTTGTAGAGAAGAATGAGACAGAGAAATCTCAACTGACCAAAAAACTAAACTAAAAAGTGACAGTAGACGACAAACCCTGTACTGCAATAAACTTGGGCTGGCTCACTCCTCTCGTCCACCAAGAAGAAATGACACAGCAGAGATACCATGTTATGAGCTCTAGAACTATATTCCTCATACTGTTTATTCATCAAAGTGGGTAGGAGCAATAATTTTAAGTTATGTCCCAGAAAATGTATCTAAGACTTCTGAATGACAATTTAACTCTAAAGCATATTACAATTTTGCCCTAAGGAGTAATCTGAGACTAAAATACAGCCTAGGCACAGCTTTGTGTATTGTGTCCATTTACAGCATGAACTTCTTGTAAAATCAGGGGTTGTAATACAAACAGCTTGCATGAAACATTTAATTCTTGACCGCCTAACCACCAAGGAGTCCAATGTCCCTTTTGCAGACCAGACACTTTTATTTATCATGAGATTTGAGTGGTAATGCCCTTCAAGTATGGAAAGGACCGGACTAGCTTTTGGCACTGCAGGTAGAGGGCAGTCTTTTAAGGCCCACTCTTGCCTAGAAAGGGTAGACATGCTTGTTCCTTAACAGCTAGCCAAGGTAGCTTCTCTCCCTGCTCCCAGAAGACTAATTCCTGTGCATAGTTTCCCACTGTGTACTAAAAAATGTCATCACAGTAAACCCCTACAAATTCCATGCAAACCTGCATCATCTTACCTTTCTTGTTGACTTGTGACAGCGTATCACTTAAAGGACGTAAGTTAGAATTTAAATAGAATCTAGGAGTAGAGCAGATGGTTTTTCCTTTATGTTTTTTATCCAGAATCTGATCAAAGGGCCAGATACAGAGATAGATAATACAATTTCTGCCATCCAGTCTTGCACTTGAAAATGATCATTTCTTCACCATTTTCACTTCCTGCCTTATGTCTTCATCTGTTTCCCTGGAAATGGTATATGAAGCCCAGCCATCTAATTTTTCTACTCCTCTCTCTGTGATGGAACACTAAATGTGTCTTGTCCAGGAGCTCTGTGAAGATTGATTTAATAGCCTGTGATTGCTGCCTGAATTCTGACAGTTTCCTGGGCCTTAAGAGATGATTAAAGAAACAAAACACATTAAATTCCAAGTCAGCTGTCCCAAACAAGTTTAACTAATAGAATTCTTCTTTAAACTTCACATTCACTGACTTCACCTTCCGTTGGACTCTGTATACAAAGTCCAACACTTTGCCTGAAATTTGGATTCCAAAATATCAATACTTATCTGTTTCTCAACCTTCATAAAAGCCTTACTTACTCTTTTGCTTATTCATCATTTGTGCCTTATGCACATTCCATTGTGCAATATCTCTTCAAAACTTCTACTAGTCCTACAGTGACGCTAGGAATACTGTTTGCCTGTACTTCACTACTCATTTGCCTTTGCATTAGCAGCCTTAGAAGGAGGAATCAGGTTGTGAAATCTCTTCTTATAGAGAACAGGAGCAAATATCCCTTCGTAGCCCAGTACTGAGAATACATTCATATGAAGGAGCATTTCTTTTCAGGTTTAAGTCTTCCAACCAAACTGTTTGGATAGTTTGTGTCCGTCCCCCGTCCCGTCCCCCCCCCAGCTTTACAACAAAGCACATATTTTCGTTAATTGAAAGATAACAGAATTCAACAGATCGAAGGACAAACTACCAGCACAGTGTCATTTTGCAGTTTGTATATTAGGGAAGTGCCACAGTAGATACAGATGAGATTACCTCTAGGCAGAGGGCTGATTATCATTGTGTACTGATAATGAGCTGCACTTTGTTCAAGGAAGACCACCAGATCTATTCCAACGCTTGTAAGAGTGTTTTGAAGAGAAATGGAGGATGAACAGAAGTAGAGTGATATACGCAGTGATAAAAGCAGTGTTTGAAAGTTTCATCCTAGGAAACTTCATCAATTTCTAATTTCATTCTTAAGGAAAAAAGACAGAATTTCACAGAAATCCTACCAAGATGAATGGGTACTGCATACAAACTTCTGGGTAGAAAAAGTTGTCTGCCTATTACTTCCGCATTTTTAATATTTGTCAGCACTTTAAACCTCAAAACTAGAGGGTTTCCAACTTCCTAAACATTGCTAATGCATTCTATATAAATTCAAACAGTATCAGTTTCACGGATTAAGTACTTTGCAAACAGTTCTTCAAAGTATTAGAAGTAGGTGAAAACTAATGCATAGGCTATAGAGGACATTTTAGAGATTAGTTGTGTTTTTTCCCAACTTAAGTGACATTTAAATACACAAGAAGCATGCAGGACAAAAAGTTATTTCTATTCACCTTTGTGAAAGAGGCAAACAACAACAAATGAATTTTGCAATGAAAAAAAAGTGACTTTTTTATACAAGCATTAAAGATAATGCTATCCATATGATGTAACAACCAACTTTTTAAGGGTACTCGGACCAGTAAGGAGTTGCACTTCATTCCAGAGCTGAGAGAAAAAAGACAAAGAAGCCTCTGCAAATCCCATCCATCACATTCTTTTAGATCAATGAACATCTGAGCCAAAGCATAGAGATACGTTTACATTTTCAAATATTCTTTGTGAAGTGACATTTATTAACAAGCTTGGCACAGAGAAACCTCATTGTGAGAAGACACTGACAAATCTCATTTTCTCAGTGTCTAGCTAATGATGCTGACAATGAGTGAATTCTCACTGCTTATAAGTAGCGAGAAACAAAATATTCACTAAACAGAATCATGTAAGTCAATAATAGAAATTGGGATATAAGAAAATACCTGATTAAATTATACCTCACAGAGTACGTATTGTAAGGCTTATTCCTTCCCTTCTTCCCTCCCCCTTATCTGTAATACTTTGCAAAGATTTGTAAGCAGATTTGTCTTAGCTTCTAGTACTGTACATATCCACATCTTCTGGGCTGGACTGACCATGGTCCATAAGTTTTGGATCAGGCTTAAATTTTGGTGTCTTCACTGTTCCTGTTAGAGATATTAAAAAAATTTAATTAAAAAATACATATATATTTGAGCTGTAGGGAAAAAAAAGCTTGTTGACACATTTTGAGAATTACTGTACTACCAAACACAAATGATCAAAATATATATGTTCTAGTTAAAACTGTGTAAGTGATACAGGACAATGAAGGCATGTAAGCATACAGCAGTGGATGGACAGCAGGTCTTCCTCCTACTCTCTACACTTTAATACTACTTCCTGAACACAGCAGGGTGAGAGAAGAAATAGCGATGCTTTGCCCTACTCATGGAAAGGAAGGGAAAGTTTGGGACATGGGAAGAAATCTCCAGGCTTTCTTCCCCCACGGCTCCCAGGAGCACAGCTGTCTCCCAAAACCAACTGAATCAGTATCTTCCCTGAAGCTGCTGCCAGATGGTAAGAATTCCAAATTAAGACAAACACTCTTGCCTAGTTTCACTTCATGACCTCCAAAACCAGTGAACTAAGTTTACTAAAACGTTGAGGCCTCACACTCATCCCGAACGACAAGGCACAAAGACTGACATATTTAATGACATTGTAATTCCAGAGGACCTAAGGGAATATAAAGGCAGGTTTTCTAAGACTGTGCCTCCTACTGCTAGTCTGCTGCTCTTCCTGCTACATCAGTCGGTTTAATGAAGGGTGCTATGTTCTCCTGAAAGCTTTGCCCTGTTTGGACTAGTGAAAATAAACATCTCTGACAACACAGATTAATTTAGGGCATGGACATTTTTGGCTGTATTAGGGACATGAACTAATTCCACCCATGAAAGTAAAGACAGAAGATCTCTATCTACATAAAACCATTAAAGACAGTCTGGCCTGAAGCGACTGTAAAAACAGATCAAACCATTCCACAAACTAAATCAGAAAAAATACAGGTGCAAAGCAAAGATAGATGTGAATGTATATTAGAGTGAAAATAAAGGAAAAAAACCCATTAAAAACCCCATCCAAATATGTTCTGCTTGCTTTCCAGAAAAAAGAAAGTTCTGGTAAAGAACACAGTAAAAAGAAGTAAGCAAGTGACAAGTAAAATTTGGAAATTGCCCCTACAAAACATAACAATATTTTAAAACAAATTTAGTTCTCCTTTAATAGGCAATTCCACTACTGCTCTTAGCAACTGGCCTATCAAAATATTTGTAGGTTAAATATGCTGTTACATGATGTAGTCGATTATCTCAACCACTTAAGATGCACAAAGAACATCACTGTACAAAACCTAGCAAAATAAAATCCAATGCTTCATTTGTCAATTACGCATTCCTCTTTTACCAATATCTGAAGATCTAGAACCTGTACAGAGAACTGAACAGTAATTCAAGTTAGCTGTTTTCACAAAAATCCAGCAGCAATCCTTTAAATTACACTTATGGTATTCTTGACAACAGAAGGATAATTTAAAGTAGGTATTTAACAGAAGTACTTGATGACATCATCTCATTGCTAACGATATGGGATATGGTCCACACCATATGGAATGAAAGAAAACATTATCGAGAAAGAACAACAAATTTATAAAAATTCTGATACTGTGACAGCGTCCACAGTGAGAAAACTGTCACCTCCCTGAGGCTCTGAAGCATATATTAAATGACAGCGTGTACCATATATTCTCTCTAATATGCTATGACAGTCTGCTCCATTTTAAAGCAAGGGTAACTACAAAATTCAGTCAAGTAATTCCGAATTTGCAAGCTGCCCTGAGATTACACTTGAAATTTTTAATTCACCTGATGAAGGCACTGGATCTTTATTACTCCAAGACTCTACTGGAGAAGATTCTGTTCTGTTAAATGATCTTGACTCAATAGCAGACTCAGGTTTTGTACTAGAAATCTCTTTCTTATCTTCTTGCGTAACTGATTTTGACTCTTGCTGCAGCTGTGAACCAAACATTAATAAAAAAATATGCACATGGGTATATGTTTAATACATTATTGCAAAATAAAGCTTTCAAGTCTGAAAGCTTATCTTTTTCAGATATGACATCATACAATGATATTCAACTAGGAATGTTAAAATCAGCTGCATGCAAGGGACACAGCTGGAAAAAATAAAATGCATGAAAGAACCCCACAGTTCAGATACAACAACTTCACATGTAAGGAAGTTTACTTTGTCACAAGTGTATGCTTATGTCCGATACTGTGCTTTTACTTGAGACCCTCAAAGTACTTCACAAGGAAGTCACTGTTCATTTACCGATGGGAAACCTATAGTCTTACACAAGACTGAAATAGCATTTAGTTTTTACAGAACACTTATGTATTGGGTTTGTGTGGCAAGGCTTTGGTAGTGGGGGGGCTGCAGGGCTGGCTTCTGTGAGAAGCTGCTAGAAGCTTCCCCTGTATCTGACAGAGCCGCCGCCAGCCGGCTCCAAGATGGACCTGCCACTGGCCAAGGCTGAGCCACTCAGCAACGGTGGTAGCGCCTCTGGGAGAACATATTTAAGAAGGGGGGAAAACCACCTGCGCAACTGCAGAAGAGAGGAGTGAGAATATGTGAGAGAAACAACTCTGCAGACACCAAGGTCAGTGAAGAAGGAAGGGGAGAAGGTGCTCCAGCCGCCAGAGCAGATTCCCCTGCAGCTTGTGGTGAAGGCCATGGTGAGGCAGGCTGTGCCCCTGCAGCCCATGGAGGTCCACGGTGGAGCAGATATCCACCTGCAGCCCGTGGAAGACCCCACGCCGCAGCAGGTGGATGCCCGAAGGAGGCTTGTGACCCCGTGGGAAGCCCACGCTGGAGCAGGCTCCTGGCAGGACCCGTGGCCCCGTGGAGAGAGGAGCCCACGCTGGAGCAGGTTTGCTGGCAGGACTTGTGACCTTGTGGGGGACCCACGCTGGAGCAGTCTGTTCCTGAAGGACTGCACCCTGTGGAAGGGACCCACACTGGAGCAGTTCATGAAGAACTGCAGCCCGTGGGAAGGACTCACGTTGGAGAAGTTCGTGGAGGACTGTCTCCTGTGGGAGGGACCCCACACTGGAGCAGGGGAAAAGTGTGAGGAGGAAGGAGTGGCAGAGATGACGTGATGAACTGACCGCAACCCCCATTCCCCGTCCCCCTGCGCCGCTGAGGGTGGAGAAATCAGGAATGAAGTTGAGCCTGGGAAGAAGGGAGGGGTGGGGGGAAGGTGTTTTAAGATTTGGTTTTATTTCTCATTACCCTACTCTGATTTTGATTGGTAATAAATTAAACTAATTTCCCCGAGTCGAGCCTGTTTTGCCCGTGACAATAATTGCTGAGTGATCTCCCTGTCCTTATCTTGACCCACGAGCCTTCTGTCATATTTTTCTCCCCCTGTCCAGCTGAGGAGGGGGAGTGATAAGAGTGGCTTGGTGGGCACCTGGTGTCCAGCCAGGGTCATTCCACTACAACTTACTACCTTAGTCAACAGAAGATGGAAAGATAAATCATGGTAACACCCTAGTAATGAAAAATAATATATTGTTTTGGGAACAGGCTTCACTCAGGGAAAAAAATAAAGTTAATAGAAACTGTCTTTACCACATCAATTCTTGTTTCGCTATCATTTTCATTACATTTATCTGAATCTCATTTTCAAAATTCAGAATTCCATTTGCGCTCCTCTGTGGAAATAAAAGGTGGGGACTGCATACAAATGACCACCATAAATTTAAAGCAAAATACTTCTAAATGTTAATATGACTGAGAAACTTTCATTTTCTTTAAAAAGAACAAAAAAATCACTGTGCAAAGCTGAAATTTTACTCAGGGAAGTACTACTTTTGTCAGGGGTTTTTAAACTTCCACTGGAGAAAAACCCTTTCAGGTTGCAGAAACAACATGTTTAATTCTGGGATGTACTAACCCGAATTCCGTATGTAATTTACAGGAGATTAATATTTCCCTCTACTTAGGGCTTGCAAGGCCTCAGCTGGCTTACTATGTCCTATTTTGACCACCTCACTTAAAAAAACCCAACACCACAAATCACACACAAAGACCCCTAAAAAAAGGGAAAGGAGAGAGAGAAACTAGAGAAAGCTCAGAGGAGAACAAGAATTACGTAAGAGTTAGAAATTCTGCTCTATAAGAAAAGGTTATACTAGGGAGAAGATAATGTCAAAAACAATGAGAAATTTTCCATATAAAGAGGTTACTGACCATTTATTCACTATGGCTGCAATGAGGACAGGACAAGGGGGGGAAAAAAAAAATCAGACACAGACAATTTATATCACAGGGTAATTAAAACAGACTACCTGGAAGGGTTGTGGAATTTCCTTCACTGATATGTTTAAAAATAAGCTAGTCATACCTACTGTAATTCTGTGGGTCTTTATTTTAAATTCAGTGGTCTGCTTAGGACCAAAGCTTGAATCAGAATGGATTATTTTTGTCAAGCTCAAAAATCAGCTATAAAGACAAACTCGGTCTTTGCTTGTGCATCTTGCATGTACTGTGGGACTACGTAGGGGATCTCAATATCTGCTGGTCTGAAAGGTATTACAAGTATGACATTAATTAAACACTGAAGTTACAAAAATATCAGAGGGGGTTTTTGTGCCTCACTTAACGCAATTAGTAATCTTAAGCAGTATCAGCAGAACAGTACTTCACCTAATTTACTTTTTTCTCCCTCTGACTTTGAGTTATATGAGTTATAGTCATTACTTCAGAAAGCCTACCTTGGTGACGTCTTCCTTTTTTGCCCATAGTGATCGCACAGCTTCATAGGTTTGATGGCTTGCAGCAAATAACTTTTTCCCTGTTACCTATTTTTTTAGAAAAATGTAATTTAACAGCAGCTTTAAAAATACTAAGATACATACATCATTCAAATGAAATGCATCTTATTTGCATGAGAACATGCTTGACCCCATACTAAGACATTTCAATCATCTACTTTTCAAAATCTAGTGCGTAGTTCTCTTACATCAAGCAAATCCTAAATAATGTTTAAATTGGTACTAGAAATCCACAGGTAGTATTCACATGCTACATTCACCCACTCAAAATGAAATCAAAACCTGATCAGCAAACAGTGTTTCGGCAATGTTAGCACAATAGACTGGAACAGCAGTTTTAAAGGATCCAAACTGATCATTTCCAACATAATGAGACAAAAGACAGTAACACAAAAGGAAAAAGCCCCAAAAGATGACCTGGCCCATGTTAGTGAGCAGTGCTTTGCTTTATAAATGACCAAATCCTCCAGTCTATTTTTGAAAAGTAATTTTTTAATACTGCAGTAACTATGCAGTACCTTCACAAACGCCCTGTAGAAACACAATACTTCACAGCTGCAACTACAAAAAACTGTGCCAAAGGTGATACATAATGTAAATAGATAGGAAACAAGGATTTAGCTTCCTGAGATAGGTCATAACGTACAGTGTAGCATTCCTATTCATTTCTCCATCTTCCAACCCTGACATTTAAGTCTTATTATCATAAGCCAAGAAATCCCACTGCCTCTTGAGAAACTATAATCCTCATTGATTTGCATATCAGAAAAAACCCAACGTATCAGTTTAGCAATATAAGATTGCCCAGAGATTTTAACCACAGTATAGGTCTTTGCGATATCTTCCTAAGTACTCTGGAAGTACAAAAATACCAAACAAAAACACCCCACTAAAATTAGTAACAATAACAACTGATTCATCGTGATGGAAAGTAAGGGATTCAATAGTAGTTGTTTCAATCAGATTTCAGGATAACATTCCATAAATCTTTCCATCAAAACTTAAATCTGATCATTTCACTAAAAGATTGATAAGTCCTAGAACCAAACACAACTAACTAAACTAAATTTCCCTATCTCATCAATTTTAAACAGAAGTGCAGTTTTGAAACATAAAATACAAAGTTTGTCAAGGAACTACGAAGAATTCTTATGAAGCAGTCTGTGCTTTTCTAAATAGGGAAACACTGGTAAACTATAGAGAAGGAAGAGATACGTAGACTTTATATCCTGCTTTTTAATTCACTTTTTGTGTACAAATGTACTGTGTACAAACAATTCTTGCATACAAAATATTAAGCGTAGTTCTGCTTTTCTACATGAACAGCTAAGACATACTCTAATCAGGTAGACAACTGCAAGATTACAATAATTGGAAAACAAGGAATTTAACAAGAGATGCAATTGTACAGTATCTCAAATTGCACATCTATCAAGTTTGGCAAGGCTTTATTTTTTATTTACTTTTATTTCAGCAAGACAAAATAATCTTCATTTTTTTGAGAAATGAGGATTAAAAATTGAGAGGCTATACAACTGCATTTTTAAAGTCAGTCATTTTATTCATTTTTTATAGTTATGCAATTAACGCCTGTGATGCCTTATATGTTTTAATGAAGGTGCATGTGAACTCTGACTCCTAGTCCCATGATGCTTAATTCAAGTGAAATGAGAATGCTATGACTAAATTCACTATTACTTCAATATTAAAATACAGGTAAACTTACCTTAGCAATTACCACTGACTGAGCTGGGAAACAAACAGAAATTCCTAAAGCAGTAAGTCCCAATGGGTAAGCAATTTTCTTAAATCTAGAATCTGTATAAAGCCAAATATTTCAAATAATTAGACACTAATGAAATGTAAAGCTAAACTGTTGTATCAATTAAACGCAATTGTTTAACCCCTAGCCATTGCTTACATCAAACTTATCCCCATAACGGCTGGAGGAGACAATACAGAGTGTGATTATAGTTTAATACAGTCACGTTTGCAGGAGATACTGATATTCTGAACACTGGTTTCTTGAATGAGAAATAATCCCAAACTAGGTTTTCCAATATTGTGAAAAATGAGAAGAACGTCTGTGCCATTTCGGAGCTGCTGTGGTTCTTCACTAGCTCCATGCACACTCTCTCGAGGACACAGATTGCAGAATTTGGAGCAGCCAGGAGCCTGGAAACTGGGGCCTCTTTGTTCAAACATGAGGGCCAGGCTCAGGTTCCTGTTTGTTGACAAGGAGCCTGATGACAGATTCTCAAGCCCAAGTCTTTTAAATCTGTCCACCAAAAAGTAACAGGGATACAAGAAGAATGCTTTTACTGATCTGCCAGTATTTTGATTAACCCATTTGCTTCGCGAAATATTCAGATAGACACACGCTCAGGTATTACAGATTAACATTTTCTGAACAGTATCTTCTAGCAGTTTAAGTGTTATTCTTCTACTATTTATCTTGAAAGGAGAGGTGGCTGTATCTATCAAATTATCCTTTTGGCTTCAAAGCTGCCGAAATCATGCCTTCCGATGTGTATTCTCTTGTACCTGTGTAGCCAAATGCCAACATTCTTCAGCTTCTTCTCTCTTAATTCCCTTAGTTTTCACTATATTCAGTAACCTTACCTATTAATTTGTCTCCAATTTTCTCCCACACACACATTGTTTTTGAAAACCACTAATGACAAACTCAAAACAAGTGTCCTACTTTGAATTTCTGTTGATTCCACCATTGAAAACGACTATGTAATCCTGCTCTATCTATGAGGTCTTAGCCAGCTTCTCAAAGAAATATTTCATAATGTCCCTTCAATTTATCAGGAAGGATTTTTTTTTTTTAACACTAGTTACATACGTTTTTGCCTATGTTTCAGAAAAATCTTTTGACGTGCTACATATTCAACACACCAATAATGAAAATAAGCAAAACCCCCTACCTTTTCTTGCCAGCACTACGCCAGCTAAGCCTGACACTGTAATTACACCAACTTTGGGAAGAAATTCTGGTGGTGGACTCTTCAGGTAAACGTAAGCATCTTAGAATTAAAAAAAAAAGAAGAAAAAAGAAACATAACAATTCAATATTAATCCTTTTATTTTACTTCCCACTTAAGAAATGAAGATGGAAGTAAAATGGTGAATATCCAAAACTGAAAACAGTCCAAGATTGGATTTTTGTTAATAAATGAAGATGCCTTATTTTCCAGGTGCACACTCTGCAGTCTGTGTTAGACAGAACCAGAATCACAGTCCTCAAAACACAGCAGCAAAGTTAACAATTTTTCTCCTTAGGTACTTTTTTATATCTTGTAAAATGTTAGTCCTTAATAAAGGAAAAGGAAAGCATAGTTTTAAGTTTTGATTTTACTGCGAGTTAATATAGTTTAAATGAGAAAACACGTATTTTGGAATCTCCCAATATACTATTGTTAAGGAAATTAACTTTTATCTATAGTTTCTGATACTGAACTTGAATGCAAATACTGCTTGTAACTTGTGCTAGAATTAAGAAGCCGTTTTTATAATTAAGACAGGTTGTGGAATTTCCATCGCTGGAGATGTTCAAGACCTAACCCGACAGAGATCTAAGCAACCTGCTTTGGCCCTGCTTTAAGCAGGTGATTGGACTAGACGATCTATAGAGGTGCCTCTACAGAGCGATCTATGGATCTATAGAGATTCCAACTTCAATGATTCTGTGATACTATGATTTTAAGAACAAAGCTAAAATCAAAGGTATGAGAAACACCATTTAATTGGTCATTTCTCTCATTTGAGAACAGAAATGAAACTCCATAGTGAATTAACAGTGGTCCCAGGTTTTCTTCCCCCCACACTTGTGGCAAGTATCCCAGTGCACTCCCCTTCCACCCTTTCCCCCTCCTCCCCCCGTAACTAGAATTTGCTGTTGCAACCATCTGTCTAAGTCAGAAGGAGAAACAACAGAAACTGCTCAGTTCAGAAATGTGACTTGCCTACCTTTTCCAAATTGAATTGAATCCATGATTCCATTTTTAACAAAGACAAAAGCATCCTACGAAAAACAAAAAAAAACCCAAATAAATGTAAAATCTTTGCAAAAGTAGACATTTTCAGTACAAAACTACTCAGCTGATACAGACAGCTCAGCACAATGAGACAAAGAAATATTATGTAACTTTTAAAAAAGCAAACCAGATCAGTGAACTTCTACAGAGGCTGTGCTGAGATCTATCCCCTTTTTGACTACCATTTTTATATTTTTAAAACCTCCATCCATATTTAATTTAAAAAAAATCTCTTTAATATAGTAAGATCACTTTCAAAATTGACATCTCAGGAACAAAACTGTAGGGTAGCAAAACATCTGGACACCAACTGTGTAACAAAAGAAAATTCAATTATAAAATACTATCTCCTCTTCCCTAGAGAGAATTAACCAGTAAAAATGTCTTTTAGTTTGTAAAAAAGGTGCTCAGTTTCACTGAAGATAAGCAATACTGATTTGGTCTAAGATGCGTGCTCAACTAGTTTGCATTTCTCCCTTCAAATTAGTCAATTTATTCCATTACAAGTTTTTCTTTAGCCAGAAAAAAAACCTCTACTAGCCTATTATTGGTATCATTGTCCTCAGATTGCTAAACAAATTGAGTAAATACACATTCTTTAGGAGATTAATGAAAAAGAGTGTCATCTTGAGTTATTTCACTGGAATCATTTGTTTACAGTAATGTAGAATTTGTACCACCAGAGGTCACTGCTAGTGAATCTCTGAGACACTCACTTGATGAATAAGGGCATGGAAAAGTTTGACACAGATTTATAATGAAATTATTTCAGTTACGCCGTCACTGACAAAATTTTCACAGACCAATGGAATAAAAATTTACAGAAAATACTGGACGATATTTTGATTTCCTTGCCTTTTTCAAACAATAGGATCTATTTTTTTTGTAAGAGAAAAATACAAGCATAAAATTTCTTATACTAACAACAGCCAGGGTAAAAAGTTGTCATTTACCAGCAGTTAAGAGAATGGTGACAGGCATCGCATTTTCTCCTATGCCTAGAATATTCAATAACAGAGTTGCAAGGTATTTCTGATGACAGTTAGTCATAGCCTGCTTTAACAGTTATATTGGATGCACTCAGTTTGTCTTTCCTAAAGTACCTAAATCAGGTCTTTTAACCTGCCCTTTGGAAGCAGCTCTCTCTCTCTCTGTGGACTATACATGGAATTTCAGACTCCTAAACGCTATCAAGTTCTGCTAGCAAGAAGTCACCCGTGTAACTCTTGCTGTAGAAGTTAACCAAGAGATATTTCTGAACCGGACATTGTGGGCTGGCCTGGATCCAGTTTAGCATTGACTGAAATGGACCTCTTTGGTCTCACTGCCTTTTGATTTGGAAAACAAGGAGAACACACAGGTTCCCTGTTATAAGCACAGTAGAGAAAAAGGGTTCATTTTTGCATCTTAAATTATAGGTGTATGCTAATACAAGCAACTGCAAACAAAATCTCCAGGGTGATGTATGCTGTTTTTTCAATGTTTTAGTCACGTGCTGTCAGGAATTGTAGGAAACTTTGGATGCAGGTATTTCTTACTTTGCACCATCCAATATAGCGGCCGGTTGTCTGTCTTACTGAAGAAAATTGCTTCTGCAAGTAACCAGGCTGTTCTTCAATGTATTTCGATTTCAGAGGCGGTGGACAGTAAATTGGAAGCTGGAAAGAAAAGCATAACTGTACTGCAGGGAGACAGTTTTGTATACCGATTAATATTTACACTGAATAGTGTTTTTCAAGACTGCAAATCCTTAGTGTTCCCGCAACAGCAAACAAAACCTCTGTATTGAATTATGTTCTTCTATATTTACAAAAACTTACTTTACACAAGTGTGACTACAGGTTAATTCTTTAGAAATGAAAACTGAAAGTATTGTATAGGTTCTAAGAAGTAGAATTACTGAGTATGATAAAAATATCTTTTCTTCAGAAAAAGCATGAGCAAGAATAGTTGGAAGATGCATGCATGTACTACTAGAAACTGTACAATAAAAAGAGACTATTATTATCAGTATTACACTCTCTTACCTTTTCTAGCTTCAGTCTGGAAATAATGTAATAATGAAAATGAGATAAAACTTTACTAACTTACTATTGTAACACTTCACGTTTTATTTGTGCTATAGTGGTCAGTTATTTAGGAGGTAATTTTTATTATCACATATTACTTAGCTACGTATTTTATTTACTGGGTAATATAATTCAATGGAAAGAGATGGTATTCTGCAGAGTCTTCTAGTATTACTTTAAAGACTGACAAACAGTAAGATTCTTACCTGATTTGGCTTCATCAGCTGATCTTTTGATTCCTTTTCTGTTGCTGCATATACAGTAATACATGCAAATGGCAGACCAGAAGAAAGAGCTGCCAGCTTTGCCACCTGGGACAGACAGATGAAAAAAGGGAGTGTTAATGCAGAAATAAAAATTTCACTCCAGTAAAATCTGGATTTTCCTATTGTGTTGTGCTTGATCAAATATGGGATTAAACGTGCCACTTTCAAAATGTTTTTAAACCAGTATGCCTTTTAGGAACCTCTTGTGTCTCATACAGAGATTTTCTCAAATTACAATGGTAAAGAAAAAGCTAGAGATCACCGACAACAACAGTTATGTCTAAAATATCAGGACGAATTTTGTGTTCAAAGCCATGTTGATGCTTCCATCATCCCTTAAGGTAAATTAAGTTCTAATCTATTCAACATACAGGTACTCCAAGTCAATGAATTACTCTCTTGCTTCAGCAAAACGCACCTCAATTTTATTTACAGGAATTCTCCATGACATCAGACAAAATGTCATCTCCTTTCCAATTCAGAGAATGGTTCAACTACCATCTGTTTGGAGTAACTGCATGTTGACAAGAAATGAAAAGACATAGCGATGACTGGAATTAAGCATCACCTGCTTAACCTTTCGAATCATGTATGTTACAATGTAAATTACAGAAATATAGGTTTGGTCATGAGAGTTTGAGGTCTACTTCGAACATTAATTTGGAAAAAAACACCGTCTATTACACAAAGCTTAAAACTCAAAATACAGCTTCACATGAATATTTTTTAAATTATTGCCTTAAGATTCCAATCAGAGCTGGCATTAAGCGTGCTGGCATACCATATATTAAAAAACTTGCCACAACATGGTGAAGCATCTGCAACTTTGGTAGATCATGGTTTCTTCTGTATCAGTAAAGACTTTTCTGTTCTGTTCTTCACCTGAAGCATTTTTGAAACTTTAAAAATGTGAGAACAAGTATGAAAAACGTTCCCAGGATCTGCATAGAGATGATGGTGGTAGAGTGCCAGAAAAATAGAAAAGCAGGGAAAAAAACAACTTGATTTGGGAAATACTTTAAATCCCTAGTATAAAACTCTACTATATCCTCATTATTATCTCAGCTTTCAATTGGAAATATCCTGTCAAAGGAGCGGGATTTACTCCATAGCATTTAGTCATAATAATGAAAACACAATGAACACTAAGAAACGCAAAAGCACCACCTTGAATTAGCTCGGGTTCATAACACATCAATCACATGCAGATTAAACTACTCAAGACAGCAAAACACCATCACTTCTAAAGTGAACTGCGTGATCATCATAGCAAAACTTTCAGACCACACAATCACAGCGAAACAAAGCTGTTGGAGAACAAAGGAGGACACTGCAACGATGAGAGGGCTGTTATGAAAGAAGGGGCAAGCAGACAATGCCAGACCTGAAAGCTGTAAGATAAAGCTAAAAATTATTTTTCAGTTGCATTTTTTGGCGTGGCGGGCTGAGGGGAGGAAGGGTTACTTAAGGTTTCTCTATACTGGTAGTCTTTAGTAATATATAGTATTCCTGCTCTTAACACGCAGCCAATGTGCCCCTCGCCTCTCCTTGGAGCAGAAAACCTTCTTGGCAGCATAATTACTGCACCACCCTAAAAGTCTGTTAGTGGCTACTGTTTACTTCATGCTTTTCTTCAATATAGAAATGGTAGGAAAATGTGTAGGACTGAGCTCATTTTGCTTCCAGAAACAGAACCCCAGCACTTTTTCTCTTCAGGCCAGGTTGATGTTACAAAATTTTTGTAACAGAGCTATGTTAGCTGGAAGTGTCAAAAAACCCAACTCCAGGGCAGCTAGGCTAGCACATCTCAGGTGGCAAAGCCAACACTGTACACACAATCATGTTGACCAGCATGTACTATTCTCTTAATTTACACCAGTGACACCCCAAAATACCTTCCCTTTGCAGATGGACATGAAGTATAACTGGCCTGGGGGGCGCTGATACAGAACTGACAGACATGGCCACTAGACGGAAGCTGGGGATACAGCTCTCGGTGCATCAGGAGTCCCAACCAGGGGAGATGGGGACAACGTGAAAGCAGGGACCGAGCGAGCTCCTCTTTGCCCAGAGGCTGACAGGTGGGGCAGTGACTCAAAGGCAGGAACTTGTGATAGCTGCTGCCCGTTTCCTCACCTGGGGAGGGAGGGTTTACACGCACCATACCCGCACACAGGTGCGGAAGCAGACACTTTGCAAGTTAAGGCAACAACACATCTGGATTTGGAGCGGGGCAGAGGGGGAGATACCAAAAAGTCATGTTACTAAAGAAGTGTGTTTTTCCCATGTTGACCTAGCTATGCTAGCAAGTGTGGACACGGTCAGAAGGAAGGTGGAGGTGATACCACTTCCTGAAATCTAGAGAGAAAAGTCCTACATACATAAAAATACAGCCATGCTGATACCATGCACGTTGACCGGCATTGTGAAAAAATTCAGTGAGTCACAGGCTGACAAAAAGTTTAGCATATCAGAGCTGTAGCCACAATGGTCTAACACACTTAGTAAAACTTCAGTTACAACTGCTATACTGAGGAGTACTTGCCATTTTTCCTTTCAGTGACTAACATGACCACCTCAACAGAAAAAATCACCAGGAGCCTCTGTTGACTCAGCTGTGTCCCAGCACAGAACACCTCTCCTAGCACTGAATAGCCCCAGGATATAGAAAATAGGTGAGAGGGGACGGCAATAATCAAAATATGAACCAATTGACACAATAACTGTCTTTTGGATAATGTTGCTTAGAGCAAAATGCCACACTCTGAGCTACAGAAGATTATCTATAAAGTGACACCCATCCTCAAAGAAAAGTCTGTATTTTTAAAGCATTATTAAAGGAAACTGTTTAAAATGTATTGTAATTCAGATAGCCTATTTCAGTACATGATGCTACCAAGACAACATACCAATATTTAGTAGATACTAGAAGGAAAGTAAAATTTAGAAGGGAGAAACCATGAAAAAGTTATATTGTTCACTTAACAAATTTGATTAATTTGTTTTAGAAATTCACAACGGAGTTTACTGTGCTAAATGTAAAAGAGAAAGCAATACCGGGAATGATGAAAGCAGTCACATTCCTGACTGACAGTAATTGCTTTACTTTTGGATGCCTGAAGACAAATGCATAAATGTTTAAAAATCCAAGTGAACAGCTGTACTATCTAACACTTATGCTGGCACAATTATTCCAAGAAAGTTTCTCTCTTTTCTATTGAAATCACAAAGAACCAAGCTGAAAGAAAAGTAACGTCACCTTGACTGCATAAAAGCAGCTTCACTACATCGAGTTGTCTATCCTCTTCCTTTATCTAATGACTAGGTATATTAAAAATATCTCAGTTGGGTAAGTTGCTTCTTATTATTACAATTATTTTATTAAAATTACTTCAAAGGATATTACGTATTAAACAAGGAATTGTTTAGCTAAAGAAATTGAAAGATATTTTACCCATAAAATCTTCTAAAAGAAGTTATTGAGAATCAGGAAATGGCAGGAACATATAGTTGTATCAAAGACTAGGAAAGAAGTATGGAGAAAAACATCTGCAACAAATTCAAGCCATAAGAAGTGCTGGAATTACATGGTCAACCAGTAGAATGACTCCAGAAGGTCAGCTGATAACTGATCCAATGAAAAAAAAAAAAACAACTTCTCTTTAATGAATTCAGGAAATATTTTTTTTTTTTAATTGAAAGAGTTTAATTCAACATCTGCTCCGCATTTTACTACTAGTTCTGCTTTTATCTGAATTAATGCTCTGACCTAAGCCCTGTGAAACTAACAAAAGCAAATCACTCAGTCCCTCATGGCAACAGATCTAAATACCAGCAGTTATAAAAGCCATGAGCCCAGATGACATCCCCTGGAGATGAATTCAATACGAACATAGATCGAAACATGACCAGAATTACAGATATTAGAAATTACCAGCCTTAATGCTCTGGATGGGAGGGGGGGGAAGGTCCATGTCAGAAGATTTCCAGTAATACCAGTGCCGTGCTGCTGACGGTGCCATCACGCTGCAACACGTACCACCAGTATGTTGTTTTTTTTCACAGGCATAAAAAGCACATGGGCTATTTCAAAGCACTAAACAGTGTAGCCTAACAGACATGGCATTATTTTTGATGAAAAGACCGAATAGCAATTATTTGCTGAAGAAATTTATTATATGCTCTCTAGCAGAAAATTGTTACAGCTATGCCTTTTAGTAGTAGAACTGAGGAAAACTAATCAAAATATAATAATAAAACTGTCAAATGTACCTGGATAATTTTAGCTTTAAGTCTTTGCATTTCAAACAATCTACTTCAAACTGTTAGAATCTTATCAAAGAACAAAAATACATATTCTATTAAAAAAGCTAAAAAGCTACATCACTACAAAGAACACTTTCTCATCAACTCAAAAGATGCAGAATACAAACTAAAGCATAATAAAACCATATATTTAATTTATGCTAATTTCCAAGACGTTAAGTATTGTTTCTCACTGAAACTGCAAATTCTGTATACTTGCTTCAAGAATTGGAGCACAAGTAAGGAAACTTGCCCTGAAGGTAGGAATAAGCCTCAAAACAAAAACAGGTAATCAAAGGAGTAAGCAAAAACCTGATGCGTGTGTATATATATAAATATACATGCCTTCTCTATCACAAAATCAGAATCTACTAGTCAGATTAAAATAAGATTAAAATTTTATCAGCTACTGCATGTCATATTTTCAGGGGAGAGCTGTTACTCAAAGAATAAGAAGCACGGGTTTATAGTTTTCTGCTACCACTTAGATGCCTTGAGGAAGAACAAAAAACCATCTCTGATCCTTTTATTTTTCTCAGAAGTTACATGAGACATGACAATTGTCAGAAGTTTATAGGCCAAATCCAGTATTTTAATTTGGATATGTATTTATAAGTCTCTAATGACAACTACAAAAATACCACACGAGTGGAACAGAGCATCCTTCCACTTCAACTCAACTTACTGACACTCCACAGATTTGTTTTTAATCTGTCTGCCAGGTGGTAACCCACGGAGAGTGAAAACTTAACAAGAATAAAACTATTAATTTTTCATAGTAAATAATAAAGAACACACATAAGGTTACGTCACTTCACCGAAGGCACTGAAGCATTCGGATTTAAGTGCTAAACTATACTACTTCAAGATCACCTAGCCATACAGCGAAGCCAAATACAGCTTCTTCTTTCAGATACTTGCCTCATAACAAACTAAGGTAAAATGCTTCACTTTCATTCCTTTAGCTGTCCTCATTTGCATCATCTTTTTCTTTGCAGATAGATACACATTTCAAATGCTTTGCAAAAGTAAATGTGAGGATTCACGTGAGAGCAACCTAGTCTTCAATCTGACCATGGAAACTGGAAAACCTGTCTGAATATTTGAGAGAAAGCCTAGCTCTTTACAGACATATTTTCCCCTGTTTAAAGACACTACATTATATCTACAATTAAAGATACTTTAGATACTTGTGACCCTGTTAGTTGGTAACAGCGTGATTTTAACATCCTTGTGTTAGTGATGTATAACACTACTACACTTTACAATGCTACTACCACACTGGTATCTTGATACTTCATCTCTTGAGTAAGGAGTGGAAGGTGTTTCAGAAGCTGTAAGTAGACGGAGAACAACCAGAATAGAAATACTTCTTTTATTCCCTGCTGTACAATTTAACCACTCTCTTGAACCAGCTCTTTTAACCTCAAGTTCTACAACAAAGAAAGCAGTACTGAGACCTCTTACTTTCCTACTCCTCCTTCATCTGAACGCTCGGTTACAGGCTGAAGGGATGTCCCTGCTCCAAGAAACTACGATCTTCTAATTCCCCCATGCTGGAGTAGAGAAATTGTGCAGCCAACACGAGTTCAGCACTGGGGAAGGGCTGTGCAAGGTACCATCACCCCGCCGAGCTACTCGGCACGGTGGGCCTACCCGCTTCCCGCCTCGCGGACCCCGCGCACTCCCAGCGCTCCTCCCAAGCTCAGCGACGCCCCGACCGGCGCAGCCGCCGGGCCTGGGCCGCACACACCGACCCGGCCAGTTCAGCGTGTAGCCCGCCGGCTGAGGCCGCCTCTGCGCCGCGCAGCCCCACCGGCAGAAGGGGCTCCCTCCCTTTCCTCAGCCGGCGGGGTGCCCGGCGAGGCGCGGGGTGCCCGGCGAGGCGCGGAGCGCCCGGCCCGGCGGGCCCGCTCTGACAGGGGGCAAGTGTGCGGGCAGGCCGCGCGGGAAGCGCTGTTCTGGGGGCTCCCGAGGGGCGCGGGAGCCGCAAGAGGCCCCACGGGGTGTCCTCCGGCTCCCCACGAGGCCGTGGGTGTCTCTGAGCGGGAGGGGGGGGGAGCCCAGGCCGAGGGAGCCGCCGCAGCACCGCCCTCCCTCACGCCAGGCGGCACTCACCTTGGCCGCCATGTTAGCGACAGCCTCGCGCGGGCGCGTACGGCGAGCGGGAAGGGCCGAGCGCCGGGCGGCGGGCGGGGCTCCGAGGGCTCGGGGCGGGCCGGGCGCCGCGTCCCCGCGGGACTCACCGGCCCCGCCGCGGCGGAGGCGACGGGAGCCGGGACAGTCGGCAGTCCCCGGGCCCGGGGCCGCGGGGAGCCCTGGCTCCGCCCGGCGGGCTGCCCCGTGAGGGGCCGCGCCTGCCCTGGGCCGCCCGGCGCCGCCGCAGGGGAGGAGCGGGAGTTCCCGAAAGCGCCGGGTTCTGCTGTTCCCTCAGCGTCGGGGCACTGTGACAGGAGCGAGACGGGCGCCTCGGGGCTTTACAGAAATGAATGTCACTAAATAAACGACTACAGTAGCGGGGGTGTTTTGATAGCTTTGTAAGACACTGTGCTCAGTTATCTTTATTTAATCCTGCACTACAAAGTGCCTGTCATTTAAAAGCAGACACTTGCGGGGCCTTCGTCAGCATGGCCTCTAAAATACCGTCTTCAGAGATACGTGCCTAGGTCAGTGCCTTCAACGGAGGCAGCGCACACAAAGGTTACCGTAGCAGAGTCTTCAGTCCTGTGATGAACTGACATCTCTCTGATACTTTATTTTGTTTTCCTAGAAAATGTTCTCCCGCCAGCATCTGCTCCAGAATACAAGATTACTAATTACATTTCAGTCAGAAAAGCGCAAATCCCAAATGTCCCCACTTTAAAACATGAAACGGAGAGAAAACCCCAGGTAAACTGCATTGGCTTTGACCAAGGAAGCGGCCAGAACAATTTTCTGAGGGCTCTTCATGTTGAGCAGCCACAGCTTGAGCTGTTCGAATGGCGTGGGAGGCACGGGCAATCCAAGGGAGAGATCGTCAGCCAGCTACCAGCTCTACGTCTGCCCAGTTCAAATCCAGGACTGACGCTTGACTGTGATTACTTGTCTTAATTACAGGTATCGGAGAACACACACACACAAGACACAAGCACAAAATTTAAGTGCAGATAATTTGTTTATTGAAGTCCAAATTTACAACTGAAGTTTACAACTTTTTTTTTTCCCCCCAAACAAAAGCTTTGTTTGAATTTAGGAAGAATAAATGTTCTTTTTAATAATGTACAGACTATATCTCTTAAATAAGTTAATATCTTTGAAAAAAGAGCAATATGTTCCTTTTTTAATGTTGCAGTGCAACTTACAACTTACATGTCTGTGCAATGTACCATGAGGTATATGCCCAGTGAGCAACACACAGTGAAGTTTTCCATTCATAAATTTTCATTGTAGACACACAAAAAGTTAACAAGTTAATCTGTGATAGAAAAAACGCAGCCAGTTACAGTAATTCACACAGAACTCATCTGAAAAGAGGGAAAAAGAAACCTAACGTTCATTGCCTATATAAACTATTGGATCATCTCTCAACATAGACAAGTATAAAATTAAAAATACTGTTGTGAAACTGAAGAAATACTGTATTATCCAGGGGTTGAAACCTAGTTTTACCTGTATTAGTCTAAAGCAGTTGATCTTCTCTCTGTAGAATCAATGAGCTGAGGGACATTACTACAGTATAGGTAGAGCATCTGCTCATACAAGCGCTTAAGCAAGACAGTGATTATAGAAAAGTTGCAGAATGCTCATAAACTGTGATATCACTCAGACGTTTTCCCTGGCATAGACAGGTGGTTTACCATCACCTCTCAGTTCATCTCACAGCTGATTAGAAAAACAAGGCTGAAACATGGAAGATTACTCGTATTTGAAGCTTTGACACTTCAAACGTTTCAAGATGGCTCTAAAATACTTATTTTTCATAATGACAGAAAACATATAATTATTTTAGAAAGAATCAACCACAACATAACTTCGTGATAAATAACAGTTCTGCCTCTAATACATATATACATACTGCTTGTAAACAAAAAATGCCCACAGGTCATGGAGTCTCCATGATTTTTATACAAGGCGCTATAGATTTTTTGTTATTGAAAACAGTCCTAGTGAAAGTTTGGTTTATAACCTCCTATTGCTACAGAAACAGTAAGAATATTTATATTTACAAAGAAACAAAGACCATGGAGACCCCATAGCGTTATTTGCTAAAGATTTTAAGTTAGTGGGGTTTTCAAAATACACCTTGTCAGCACGTTCAGATTTAATTAACAGTACAGGTTGAACACCAGCAGTACGATACTCTAGTGCTTTGGTATTTCAACCCCTGAATATACAAAGACATTACTACAGCCTACTTCACAGTTTAATGCAAGTAAAGTGCAAGCCATAGTACAAGGGTGTCATACATTTTCATACATGTAAGCATTATCTAAAAAAGGCTCTCTATACAAGTTGTATTAGCTACTTTAGTAAACTAGACAGAAGTCACCTATGGCCCAGCAATTAATGGTCTTACAAGGATATTTTTCTTTCTAATACAGTATGTGTCAAATGTAAAAAGTTTATTAATACTAGTGCATTTCTCTTCTATCCTAACCTGTTTTCTTTTCAGATTTTTAAGCCGAAATCCTTGTTTCTCAGTAAAACAGAAGTCTTAACTGGTAACAGGGTCTTACTGGTATTTTGGCCGGTGAACAAGATTTGTTAAGACATATTTGTTCCGTGGTTGCTAGTGAAAAAAAATGTAATAGAGTTAAAATGTATAATGTGGCATCCTTATTCAATCTGCAGCATTCAGACAGGTGCATTTACAGTTAGTAAAAAGATCGGTATTGATACCCTCACCCACGCCTGAGAATGAACAATATTCTAGAAATGCGAGGACAGGAGCTAGAGGGCCTGGCTGGTCAAACAACAGTTTGTTGATGTATTTTATCATTTTTACAACATTGCTTTCTTTCAAATACTGCTCATACAGTGGCATTAATGCATACAGCAAAGACCCTAATTGTCACTTTTAACACTTGTGTCTGAAAAAGATAAACTGTCTGGCCTGCATTAAGAATGAACGTGGTTCTTTTCCTGAAGATAACGGCAGGCAGTATCTGTCTGAATTTTTTAAATACTTCTATTAAGAATAGGTCCCAGTAGTATATCAGCTATCTCAAAAACTGATAAAAGCTTAAACAATATTATTTGTAATTCTCCTTCTGAACGTGGAAGTGTGGTATAACCCGTAAAATATAGAAACTAAGCTTTAAAAAAATGCTTCTTCCTCTATTAGTTATATCAAGAATAGAGAGTCGCTTGCCTGCACGTTAGTGAATAGAACCGATCAGAAGTACAACATTATGCTTATATGTAATGGGAGTAAAGAAAATAATTTTTAAAATCAACGAAGAAAATACGACTTACTAGTTTTTGTTTAAATAACAATGTATTTTCCGTTCATCAATTGATATGGCTCAGGTTTGATTTTCAGATGCACGCCCAGTTAACACCCATTGAGAGCCTCAGCCACACAGGGTGAATTCGTCTGGGATAAGAGGAGACAGGGAACCTATCCCCACAGTAGCTTGCCTGACAAAGCTACCCTGAACCTTAGCTTTAATAAGGGAAACATTCTAGAAGAAAAAGAACTTTTTGTTCCTTGACATAAATTAATTAGCTAATATTGCTTCTTCAGTCTTTCCTGTTATTACCTATTTTTTGTACTAGTGGTAAATAACCATCATTTGGCAACAGGGAAGATGGCGTATTGTCTCTAACGAGATTTTAAGCTCAGTGGTCTAAGGCATGTGGTATGTGGAAAATCGACAAACCTACACTCCAAGCAAAATGGCATTGCTATAATCTGCACACTTCTGTCTTCCCTGGAAATGCCCCATTTCCCTATTGTGAAAACTAAGGAAAAATAAAAAATCCTTTATGATGGTTAGCACTTATTTCTGTAACATTACACTGCAGGAACTTGGGTGTGCTACAAATAGTATTTTCAGGGCTGAGACTCAGAAATACAGACCGACCCATGCTCTCTTTCTTCAGGAATCTCTCCAGGACTGGGTCCAGAGACAGTAGTCAGGATCTCTGTAGAGATACAAGATTTGCTTATACGAACAGATTCAGTGTTTAAACCATAAATAAAATTGTATGGTAGGCATCCTTTGTATTACAGTTTTGGGAGTAGCTGACAGGCATTGCAGATGGGGCTTAAGTTTTGTTGATCAGTTGTGGTGCATCTTGCCTTAGCCAAGGGCTGTTTTAAACAACCCACCTTTGAAGCACTTTGGCCCCAAATATATGAAGAGTTTGTCCAAACTGTTGGTGAAACATCAAGAAATAGCTCTGCCTGGCCGAGCTGTCCCACCTGAAGGGACCAACAGCCAAGGTTTACCAGGATGTAAACAGCCCCCAGATACACATCACCTTGGTCATAAGTACCACTAGTTTTTCTGTGGAGAAGAATGTTTTTATAACTTTGGAAGACAAGTAAGACTACATGATGAAAGAATGTGGTGAATAAGGTATGTGATGGGCTTAGGTCTGCTTTGTATTACTTGAGACAAAGATAAGAGACACAAGAATTTTCTTTGTTCTCCTCAGATTTGTGTTAAGTTAAACAATTTCTATCGTATTCTTCATTTTTCTTCCAGAAGTCTTATTACTATTCTAAAGGTCAGCAGTAGAATTCTACAAATTCTGATGAGGCTGAGCACTTCCCAATGCCTCTTTAAAGTAACCCCTTCAAAGGTACCTTTACTGTCCTTCACAAAACCTCAGAGATCAGAGTGAGTATTTTGGCCTGGAAAGCTATAAGTGCTGAAGATAGTAAGAATAACGTTAAGTGGCCACGTACATCTAGCAATTCTCTGCAACACTCATTTCTTTTTCCTTGGAAAAAGCAAGTGGCGCACCACATTTCTAGCTGAAAAGAGAGCAGTCCAGATCTGAATATTGACTGACTTATATTCAGAATTCCCTTCTTGGACAAGATGGAAAATCTCATCCTCCAAAATCTTTTAGTAGCAATTGATCAGTCTTTCCTTATGGTGCTAAAGCAGTGTGAGAAGTGTTCACGGTGTGTTTGGGAAAGTAGAACTGTATCAGAAGCTGATGGAAGAGCAGGGTGGTTTTTGCCAATGAGGCGAAGCAACCTCCAGTGTTACGGAGGGTAAAGACGCCCTGTACAATCCAACGTAGGGGGATTACTGTGAGGGCAAATGTAATCCTACCTGTCCTCTCACAGAGTGTGGGCCCAGTATTTCTACATCATTTGTATTAAAGAATGTGGACATATAGACTGATGAGAACCTCCTCCTCCTCCTCTGATTACTTCTTGTTCATATTAATTAGAGTAAGCTCAGGAAAGTTTTCACTTAATGAAACCAAGAAAAAGGTCTCAGTTTTCTCAGGGAGTGCTGCTGAGATAGCTACTAAGATAGCTTTCAAAGATCCAAGAATTCAGTGAATAGTATTAAAAAAGGAGGGGAATCAGTAGCTTAGGGGGAGCATTAAATCAGTTACAATAAAAAATAGTAACAAAAAGACTAAGCTTGTGGAGTCAAAGAGAAGGTCTGCTGACTGAGGGACATTTTGCCTGCAGGAATCCTGAATGCAGACACTAACTTTAATAAGATCCGGATAAATAAAAAACATCCAAACAATCTCTTTGTGTTGTTGTGTATGTTAAGAAGCAAGTTGAAGCAAGTTTTATCTAAGCATTCAGGCAGGAAATCTAGTAAGTCAATAAGTGTGTTGTACTGGTGTTGTATATTTCCCTTGATGAACTCAACGGCAAAGAAGGTTTTTTTTTTCCCCTCATTTAAAAGTGTGATCAAAACTACCATAATAATTTTGGCTGCATTGTACAGTGTGTTTAGAGTACCTTTCGGTCCAGGAGAATTTGATATATTTTAATATGTAAGCAGGATTTGGTGCGTGGATTTTTAAATATGATCTCTGTATTGCACTTTGCCTTCCAGTTACTTCAAAGACTGTGAAATTCCAAATAATTGTGCTATGGTGACTTTGTACATTACTTTCTATAGTATAGCTAGCTTAGTACCTAGATCCAGAAGGAAGAAACTAGTGGTGGGGAGGGAAAGGCTGTGGCATGGAGCTGAGTACACATGCAAGAAGTATGACAAAATTTCTTGTGAAATTACTTTCAAATGCCGGCTGACATTTGTGCAAGAATAAGTCTTTGTATTGCTTAATTTAACAATTAGATTTTGCTTGCTCTAAGGCATAAACACAAATCTTTCAAACTTTTCTCCCAGTTAATCTTAACCCCATTATAGGAAATTTCTCCAGTGTGTCTCAGTTCACCTTATGAATCTCTTGGATAAATTATCTTGACTATTCAGTGCAAATCATATTTGATGAGAACTGCTCTCCAAGAGCAGAATACAGACTCGTGACTCCAAGAATTTCAGAATAGATGAAAGATTTTAGAGAGAAGCTGAGCAAAAGTATGATCTCTCCACTTTTTATCTCATCTACTCATATTTCAGAAATAATTTTTTTAACTTTCAGAAATGAAAATTGAGATTGTCTATTTTCCTTACTATTTGTATTATTTTTGAGAAGTATATCTTCCTAATGATGTTTGTCATTTTCAGCTGTATCTATAAGTAGCATTTTAGAAGAGAAATAGCTTGTTTCATTGTTTACTAGGGACTTTACTGAATATGCTCAGTGGACAATTGTAATTTCTGTCTTGAGTTACAATACAGCAGCATTTGAAATCCTTTTTGAAAGCTATCTTGAAATCATATAGATGTTTTTATTATGAAAGCACGAACCATCTTTTGGGTTCGAAACAAAAGGCATGTTTAAATTTCTTTATGAATATAGAAAGTTCAGTCCATTTAACTAATTCTGTGACCGTCTATTACTGCTTGCACATACAGCATGAATTGGTTTCTAAATAGCTTCTATAATTTCCCCCATTGCTTGCTTCACTGCATAATATTTCTCCCACATTATATGAAGGATAGTATTAAAAATAGTGAAATATATAACTTTTAGAGATCTGATATGAAAAGCTAGACAAATTCTCTCTATTTATGCTTCTGCTATTCAGTTGTCAAGTAACCACAATGTTCACATAGTAAATACATTTCAATTTAGTTCTATGTTTTGCATGAATACCGCAACTCCAATATTGGTGAAACCTGTGGTGGCAAAGTGTCGTTCTATATTTCCCGTATCTTTTTTATTACCTCAGTGCTTAGACAGAGGGTGAAGGGCATGTTTAATATTCAAGCAAAACATATACGACGTGATCCTGCTCCTCTGAAGTCACTGGAGTTTTGCTATTTACTTCAGTGGAAATCTGATTAAGCTCCGATGTGTGCATTTAAGGAGTCATTGACTTCAGTGATTCTTAAGCAGAGAGTTGATTACTTTGCTGAAGCAGGCCAAATATGCCTTCATGTTGTATGTTCTATCCAAATGTTGTTGTGCATTTGTTGCAATGATGCTGTGACTCAATTGCCTGTGTGATGCAAAGAACTCAAAACAGCTGTCAGTAATACTTCTCTACTAATAACATCTTATGTTGTTATAGACGATTATTTGTTGAATCATTGCCTCTACTGTGGTTCAAATAAATGCCAGTGCGAATGAGAGTAAAAACCAAATCTGAATTGTATTTCTTCAGCTGCTATATTGGGTTTACATGGCAAGGTTTTGGTAGCAGGGAGGCTGCTCCCATGTTGGACACGACCAGTTCCAGCTGGCTCCAAAACAGACCCACTGCTGGTCAAAGCTGAGCCGATCAGGGAGGCTGGTGGCACCACTGTGATAACTTATTTAAGAAAGGGTAAAAACGCTGCACAGCAGCTGTGAGAGAGGAGTGAGAAAAATGTGAGAAACGACTTCGTATACATCAACGTCAGCAAAGAAGGAAGGGGAGAAGGTGCTCCAGGTGCCAGAGCAGAGATTCCCCTGCAGCCTGTAGAGAAGACCATGGTGAAGCAGGTTTTCTTCCTGCAGGCCATGGAGGACCATGCCTGAGCAGATATCCATATTGCAGCCTGTGGAGGACCCCATGCCTCAGCAGGTGGTGATTCCTGAAGGAAACTGCAGCACATGGAGAGCCCACACAGGAGCAGGCTCCTGGCAGAACCTGCAGCCCATGGAAAGGAGCCCACGCAGGAGAAGGTTTTCTAGCAGAAAATGCAGCCCATGAGGGACCCATGGTGGAGCAGTCTGTTCCTGAAGGACTGTACCCCATGGAAAAGACCCACGCTGGAGCAGTTCTTGAAGAACTGCAGCCCATGGGAGAGACCCCACGCTGGAGCAGGCAAATAGTGTGAGGAAGGAACAGCAGAGATGAAGTATTATGATCTGACTGCAATCCCCGTTCCCCATCTCCCTGAGCCACTGAGGGGAGAGGGAGGTAGAAAAGCTGGGAACAAAGGAATGAAATTGAGCCTGGGAAGAAGGGGGGAGGTGGATGAAAGGTGTTTTTAGTTTTGTCTTTGTTTCTCACTATGCAACTGCATTTTCAATTGGCAATAGATGAAATTAGTTTTTCCCAAGTCAAGTCTGTTTTGCCCATGACGATCATTGGTAGGTGTTCCCCCTGTCTTCATCTCAACCCACAAGCTTTTCCACCATATTTTCTCCCCCTGTCCTGTTGAGGAGGGGGAGTGAGTGCATCTTGGTGGGCACCTGGTGGCCGGCCAAGGTCAGCCCCCCACAGCTGCTTTGTGGAGACTGAACTAAACAAACGGGATACCTTCACCCAGCTCTGGCTTTGTGAATAATTAAATCTCTTCCTGGGTACTAGGACCTCATTGAGATAACATTTTTTCCTATATTATGTTGAACTGTATGAATTTTACAGTTCTTGATGTATGAAAGACGACTAGGTTTATCTTGTGAAAAAATTATCAGTGAATATCTGTGTTTAAGTGCAATGACGTCAACTGTATTCACATACACTTTGTTCTGCTTTCTAGAGATATTCTAGCAAGCATAGTCAGAGAAAATTGTGAAGGGGTGTTTGAAATTTATATTCAGTAGCATTCAGAGCAATCTCCCCCCCCCCCAAGAATACAAGTATTTTCTCCAAAATCTGATTCTTAGAAATCATTCTCATCCAGGCAAGGAAGTGAAATACACTATGTGACTTGTGTGTCTTCCCAAACCAATCAACACAGACTGGTTTTCAAATGATGTATTGAATAACTTCAACCACTTGCTAAGGTACAACTAACAGTTAAAAATTATTGCCAGACATTATATAATTTTGAATAATTTACTCAGCTCTAGATGTCAGCCTATTACGGAATTTAATTGATTAGTTCAGGATTTTTTTAAACTTAATTCTCATCCTTGAAGCATCAGAGCTTTTTTGAATTTTGTGACTCACAGTCATGTGTCACTTAAATTCACAGTGAAGAAACTATGAAAGCCTGCAGTAGGTACCATATTCAGCGCAGATGTTTTTCTTTCACCATGAAATACCTCAAATTATATTAAAATCAGTTTAAGTTGCAGCATTAGTGAACAACCAATGTTGTTCTACTTGTATCTTAACCTCTGTGCCATACCTGCTTGCTTATGTTCGTTCATTTTAAAGGCAGGCACAGTATGTAACAAACACAGTATCTAAATGGCATGTACAGTATGCCCATAGGGCCAGATTGGGATCTATTTGCTAGATGTACAGTGTACATTTTAAGGCACACTATAGGGATTGAGTTTACATTTTGATAACTCTGTCCTTTTATTTGGAAAGATGGTCACTACCTGGAAATGTTGCAAAAATAAACGTTCATCTCTAAGAGTGGCCAATGTCTTTATGTTTTCATTTTATATTTTTCTCAAGAAAAAATGTGTGAAAATGTGAACTTTAGGGCATTTTGAAAGTAAACGTCAACTACCGTGTTACATTTTATATACATAGATATGTCTTTATATATATCTAAATATATAAAATGATTGTAGGAGCTCATACTATAAGCTTAGTTTTAGTACAGTACTTTAAATATACTGGTATTTATTTTCAGTTACACTTCTGCACTGCTTCTTTCTAATGCAGAGCTTGATACGGACATCGGTTGATAATAGCAAACAAAAAAAAAAATTCATAAAGAATATTATTGTCTTATCATGCAATGTAGTAGGCATCCTGTGGCACTATTCTCTTATCCAACTTATTTACAGTTCTGCTGAGTACATTTTCAATAAACATTACAGTGTTTGTCTTACTCCATTTTTCATGGCACCCAGCAATTATTCAGGATATGAGTCCTGTCACACGTGAGTTTCAATGAACGAATGTGTATGTGTCAGCATTGGTGCTGAGGTTGCAAGTTCAGAGGCTCCATTTTGAGATTTCACAGCAGCACTGTACTCACAAATGTCCAGGAAAAACTCATAGTTCTTTAGTTTCCAATCTTTAAACTTCTTTGATGTTAAGTTGGGATCATCCAGAAGGCTGTTGATAACTGTGAGGTCCCCTTCCTTCGCCTATCAAATTCCAGAAAGACACAGTACATGTCAAAATGAAATTTATGCCACATTTTTTATTTCGGCACTTTATTTCTTCTTTCATTTTAATGCAAAGTGCTGGGGAAACTACTCTGGACACTTGAATCTTTTACCTCTATACAGGATCTATTACAGCTTAAACTGTTTGACAACACTTTCTACAATATGCCTATAAAGGGTGCCAAATAATTTTTTTTTCCTTAAGCTGGAATGTGTTTGTTTTCACGTATTTTTAGTTTCTTTGGAACTTAATTCTAAAGCTACAAAGAAAGCCTCCTTCCTCCATGGAAAACATGAAGAGATTATACTTTTACTAGTTTATATTGCTCATACACAAAATTAATGATAAAGCCTTACTTTTAAAGTGCTCTTGAGAACTCTGATGTGGTGAAGCTTTTCATTGATAACTGGATCATTACATCGCTTTACAAAAGACCTGCGGAACTCCTGCTTGGTGGAAGGACGCTGCTCTCCAAAAGCTGACAAACTAGCTTGTTCCAGAGATTTGTATAGCTCTTGCAGACCATCTGTATTTTCTCCAATTTCTTTTATGTTTTCTGAAAGAAAATAGATAACGAAACCTAACAACAAATCTAATCATTCTGATGAAGTCTCTAAAACCAGCAAGCAATACTGCAAATTCATGTATAAAGTAACCCTATAACACAGTCTTCCAATTTTTGTTTTGATAAAACAAGAACATTTTGATATTCTTAGCACTACATCCAAGCATTTTAAGTAGTGCAAACTCCTGTGTAGTGACTGATGAATTTGCCAACATATAACAGTTCAACCACAAAAACCTTGCTGAGAATAATGGCAATATTGCTCTGGCATTCAATGGCAGTAAAGAGGATCAGAGTATCTCCAAAAGCTTACCTTCTGCACAGAAACTGTTATGCCTTCTAATAGGAACTTTATCTTCTAGCTTGTCATCTGTTCCTTCTATGGATTTTACACGTCCTTTACCCCTGACATCTCTGTTTCGGGGAAGGCTTTGACTACGTTGCTTCTGTGGCCTGCTATGAGAGCTATGTCCCCTTTGACATTCCACCAAAGGGAAAGGCCCATCCTGCTCATAATTATGACGTCTTTGTACTGGTAGCGTCGCTTGTTTTCGTTTGTCCGGTGACATTCCAGGATGGCCACTCATGTACTCTGCATCAGGAGGAACAGTCTGAAGAAAATGGAGCCCTGAACTGGTTAACGGAGTCTCTATCAGATCCTGCCACGAGCGTCTTTCTCGGTAGGGAGGTCTGCATCCTGATGAGTGTGTGCTTCCTGCTACATCTTGTCGAGAATCCTCGGCAGAAGAATGAGAGTATGTTGATTCACTTGAAAAGTGTCGACCGTGTTTGGCTTCAGGGAATGGACTTGAAGAATTCACCTAAGAAGATACAAAAGCATCTGACTATAAGACAACGTTTTGAACAGATCCAAGAAAATGACTACAGCGTAGAACATTATGAGATATATACTAGTAAAATGGACTGATGTGTGTGTTTTGATATGTCATAATATGAACCTCTGTAAACAGAACATAACTAGCAGTGAGATCTTTTATGCAAGTGCTACGTTTTAACCACTCCCTATTCGTTTTGCACATTCTCTGCCCATGAGCAACTCCTGCTGGAAAGAACAGTATAATACTGGTACAGGTTTCCTGAAGACCTGTCCAATTTACACTCAGTCCAGCAGTGTGCTGTGAAGACATGAAAGCCCCCAAAAGAAACCATAACTGGATTTCCTTTCTTTTTAGGAGATAAGTATCCAGCCAAACAGAAAAATAAAACGCCTCAGCACTGAGGAAGATTTTTGAATTTTGCTGAACTTCTCAAATTATTTTAATTAATTCTGCTGGGTCTGTGTATAATTTTAATTAAAAACAAAGAGAAAGGCAAAAAAGTGGAAAAACAGAAAGGGAGGGGCTTAACCTGTATCCCAGTTGATAAAACAGCATCGCATGGGTGAAAATCAGTCTGAACTTCACCCATGTGATGCTGTTGTCTCAGTCACTCTTTCTTTGGTTCTGGCTGTGTAAGGATCGTGTCATTCACGCTGAAGAAAAATCTGAAAGAAAAATAGAGAACAGTCCTATCTGCGCTTAGAAACATATAATAATTATCACAGCCTGTCTATGTTCCGTACGATAGAAATGTTCTTATTTGCTACTAGAGCCTGTTTGTATACAAAATAGTTTTTTTTCCCCTCAGTTATCAAAATCTGTCTATACACAATATATTAGAAGTATTTTTATCAGCTACTTAACATCTTATGACACTAACAGAAAATACTGTCGCTACTATGGTATTGTACGCAATGCTTCATATTGTAAACAACCCCTTGACTCTAAAGATATGTTCTTAAAAAAAGTGTTCGTACTAAAACATGATTACTGCATGAATGTGATCTGATCTTAATCTCTAGCATCCAGTATCCAATATTTGTACTTGAAAAAACAGTCTCAGTTAATACAGACTATCCAATCCACCCCATTCTTTTCATATTCTGCAGTAAAGTCAACATTTGAATATTCCGTTCATGTTATTAGGTATAATCTCCCAAATCCTACAGAAAATGTCATATTTACAGTCTGGTGACATATCTGTATAAGGAGACATTTACCTCTCCTTCCTTTATAATTGACTTGTTATGGAAACATTCAGGTCTTAGCTCATGAGGAACAGCAGTAATTTCATTCTTACAATGAGATCCGTCTTTGTTCTGCCTTTGCGGTAATTAAATATTCCAAAACAAGGAAAGTGAAAATATCAAGGCACACAGATATTTTTCGTTGACCTACTGTCAAATGCAATATTTGTAACTCACTGAGGGTGTTCGATGATAGGTGTCACACAGTGTTGAAGAGCCTTCCTGCTTCAGGGTTAAAGAGCCGTCGATGTCATCCTGGTCGCTTTCACTCCAGTAATCTGCTAACAAAGCATTCCGGGTTTCACTCATGTGCTTTTCCACAGGAAAGCGGGTCCCACATTTTGAAAATATCATTAGCATGCAAAGGTGAACATTCACAGTCACCTAGGTGGCTTGGCAGTCACTAAGGAACAGTGACAATGTCTGGCACCTAAGATACACAGATATGTAGAAGAACCCTCAAATGGTTTTGGATAGCGTTTACAGAAAGCAGGCTAGGCACCTAACTCCCACTGTATATAAAAAACAACTTCTGGTCACAGACTTTCAAAGAGAAGCATCATTCTAGATGCCAAAGTAGAGCTGAGCCTCAATAATTAATTTAATTATGTTAGCATAACAGGTTCCACCATGGGTGATGGTGAAAAAGGCAAGGCTGGCACCTGAGCTCAGGAGATGCGAAAATGGTTCTAAAGCACATGTTGACCTGTGTTTGTGATGTCTTCACTTGCTCTAGGGTGATGAACATAGCCGATGGCTGTGATCTGGGAGATCACACCTCACCCTGAACCTTGCATTCTCTTTATCACTTGTTTTAACTATTTCTTAAAATTATTACTCAGGATTTTATTTTCTTTGGTGGTGGCACCAATAAATACAGTTCTTCAAGGATATGGATTCTTATGACAATTGATATTTTAAAAGATATGGCACATATGTCAAAAAGTCAGTTATGACATCTCCAACTTTGTTCAAATAATGAACAGATATGTACTCTCTGCTCTCGTCTCCTGATTATAATGTCTGAAACATTACCTTCATCTGGATGAATATCCTTGTCATCAGGTGTGTAACCAATTGCTGCGAGACCCAAGCGATTCATCCATCTAATAGAACAATAAAAAATGAGGAAGAGACACTTAAAAGGAACATCTAGTGTAAATGTGAGGGCATACAGATTTTTAACACTTGGAAAAGTCAGAGGCAATGCTTAGTCCAAAAATTGAACACTGTTCAGGCTGTTAAAAGCATGATTTAGATGTGTTCAGTGGTTAATAATTTTAAGTGAAGGATGTTCCAGTTCATGTGCAATGCAGATGTACTTCTGGACTTCTGTTCACACCTGCTGGAGGATGTTTGCCTATGGAGTATCAGACTCATTGCATTTTATTCTGCTGCCTAGAAAATTGAAGAATCATGACATCAGTCTTCCTTATGTCATCAAGAAACTGTGAAGCATACATACTAATATGCTAACTTTAGCAATGACTAAACAAAATTTTTAGAATAGTCTGTGTAGAAGAGAAAACGTCCAGCTCTGTCTCCACCTTAAGCAGAATCAAATTCTCTCGAAGCTGCATCTGCAAACTATTTGTGTGGAATGATTTCCAGAGACATTGGGTAAAGGAGCATATGGCATTTATTCTGACTGCTACTTCTATTAATTTCAAGAACTTGCCTGAATTGCCAAAATACTATAAAATAAAACAGAATTATGATGATAATTGTATGAAAACCTGTATTAGGAAATAAGTGGTATTAAAATGGTATACTCAAAAAGCTAAAACAGACTATGACAGTATTCCACTGGTTATTTGCTAGTCTAGATTCATGATACTGGTGATATAAATGTTTAGGCTTGTTGAGCTGCGATATCAACATTATTTTCCTTTGATTTTTTTAATACAGAATCTTAGGTTTCTAAAACAAGACTTGGTAAATTGAAAGTACTTTAGTATTTGCATTTTACATTGGATGTTCTGTTTTCTTTCTTTGTCCCAAAATTAATTAGCTTGATCAAAAATAAGATTCTTTGTTTCATTAGGAATATATTATAGTTTATTTTGGGGAAAATACCTTTAGAGTTTTCTTTCTATAAGATTACTGGATGTTTATACAATATATAATTGAAAGACAGAAAAAAAGGAAATTAACACATAGAGAGGAAAGTCACTTCTTAATGTTCAGCAAATGGAAAATCAAGAATCAGCTTATCATCATCAACAAGGAAATATAACCAAAGAAAAAAGTCCTATTAATGTAATCTGTAATGATTGGGATGCATTCTTAAATATTGCCTTTCTCGGTGACTAAATTATTTACTATGTCATTAATTTCCTAGTATATTGCATGCAAGTGTTTTCTAGAAGCAGCTCTTTTTTCATTTTTAATGTTGCAACATACAATTTGTTAACAATTATGTTCTTGGTTAATGAATCATCTTATGACAAAAACCTCTTTCAAAGACTTCAAGACAGGCATTAGTAAACAATACATACTATAGCATAGGGGCGAGTTTTTTGCAGATTAAAACAAGAAAACTATTCAGTGTAATTCTTTCCCACTTGCACTAGAGCAGAAAAAAGCTTCTAAGGACATCTGTGAATGTATTACTGGTCTAATAGCATAGTGTATGGAAGATGGTATACACAGCGACGAGGCAGAAAATGAAGGAAGAGTGAACTCTCCACTAAAAATAGCACAGTTCAGCATGTATTGATCTCCTGGTCTAGGCAACGCTCTGCAGTTGCTCAGAGCAATGATCTTAATCTGTAATATTGGTTATAACACTGACTCATTGTGTGGCTTCAGCAAATCGTTCTACATATCTTATGACTTTCATAAGTATCCAAAGGGGACAACAACATTTACTTCTTACTCACAGGGAATTGCTATAGGGTTTAATTTACTTGCAAAACTATGAAAATATAAAGAATTGTACAATAATATTGCTTTGCCTTTCAGTATTAAAACAGAAGTGAGCAAATTGGAAATAAAAATGGAAATGATGATTAGTTTTCACAAATATCAACTGCAGGGTTAGGACTACTTACAGAGACATTGTTTGTATCAGCATGTCAATAACTCATCTTTACCATGAAGGAAGTAAATTTCAAATGGATTAACAGGTTTACAGAAAAGCTTTTCTACAGTGCTCACCAGCATAATTTCATTCAACAAACGGCATGCTGATCACTTGACATTTGCTTCTCTTGAAAGGCATATTCTTTATTGCAGTAATTGAAATGACATCATACCCTTGCTCATTATTAAGCATTTGTATTCACTATTTTTTCAACAGTTGTTCCTGAATTTCTAAACTCATTAGCATTGGAGCAAAATAGTTTTAGTCATACTTTACCATATGCCTTTGGCAATTAAGCAGAATGCCTCAGCGACTTCAACTAAGGTTCTGCTTAAGCACCAATGATAAATTAGGACTCATTACCATTTTCAAAGTTAAAACAGACTGAGCTGTTTTGGTGGTCAGTGCATGGAGATTTATATTGTCTTAAATTTCTTGCCAAATTTATCTTGTTGCTCATTGTTAATTTGAGGGTTTCAAATCTTGGAAGCATATATAGATAACAGTCTAAGTGTTAGTATTAACCTTCAAGAGAACACAGATATTCTTAGCATACACAGAGCATCAGCTTTACTCATGGCCTCAATGTCCAAATCTGGAATTAGCAGAAGGTAATCTTCCTTCTCTAAGACTGCTCAGATTTTTCTCTTCCAAAGGGCAAGAAGATCCCCAGCTATAGTTACAAGTACTTTCTTACCTCATTTACCACAATTTAGAGTTAGCTCTTTGTCAAGACAACAAAAAGGGTTATCTGATGACATTCAGTGGCTTATAATGATAAAATCTCTTCTGATAAAAGAAAAAGAATCTCAATTTTATGTTTTGTGTTTTTTAAAAAAAAGCATGGGTGAATGTTTTTGAGGTTAATCAGGAGTTATAGAAGTGCTGAGATTACAGATCCTTTTCTTACAGTTAACATTTTTTTTTCAAGGAAATGCAAACTCAGTTCAAAAGGAATGCTGTGTAAACTTGATGAATTTGCTTGATGAGCAAACCACTTTCATTTTTAAGAAAACAGGCAGTCAAGGTTATAAAAAGTTCTCTGTGGAAAGCTTGGAAACTCAGCCATTTGGTTCTGAACTCTCCATTGAATGCCTTGTAGGCAAATGTCAGGTTTCAGGAAGGCAACGGGAGTATGTGTCAGAATTGGACTCTCTAAGGGATAGATGACTGCATGTTTAATTGAAGGTCATGCAATGCAAGACTATATGCTATACCTGACAAGCCACTATAGTGAAAAAAAACCAGGACATCGTTTGTCTAATTTGGTTTATATAGCTGTACCCCTAATAGCTCTTTGAATTTCATGTGATCACAAAAAGACACGAGATATTCTGGCAGGTACACGTATAGCAATCTTACATGTACATCTCTATGTATCTTAGACCCCCGAGGCAGAAAGTTGGACTCCTCTTCCCCCCCAAACCCCTACCTTTTTTCTTTGATAATTTCAACAACTCTTTTCTTTTGATAATTAAACAACTTAAACAGCACGTTTCACTAAGTTTGCGTCTAGGCCACTCAAGGAGCCATAGGGTTTGCGTTCTAAATAGAAATTAGCTGTGATAACATGGAGCCGTACTAAATATCCCAAGGATACTTTGCTACAACATTTTACCTTCAATATTGTACAACATCTCCATAAGATATAATATCTTACTGAGGTACATTGTAACAACTTACAAGGGACCGAGAAGCGTATTAATTATTTTTTATCACCTGTACCTTAGTGAACCAAATGCAGGGAAAGGTAAGCCTCAAGTAAGGTAATCTAAATACATAAGTAAGTTTTGTACTTTGTCTCAATGGTTTAAATTCTAAATAAATCAAACTGGCTTTAATTCCGTTGATTACAAACAGGCACTGTTGTCATTGCTTTGGGATAAAATAGAGCTGCATGGTAGGAAGTTAAGTTAAATTTACTGAGATAATTCTGGTTAGTACCAGGGGATTACAGCCCAGGGCCTCTTCTGAGAGTCTGATTCTACCCCCAGGCCTGGAAAGTGATGATTACAAAGACACCGAGGGCAGTGATGAACTGCATAGCTGTGACAATAATCAAAACTTGATACTGCAGAGTGAGTCATGCTTGAAATGCCCTGAATTGTCAGGATTCAGGAGCACATTCTCTTACTGATCATTTAATAAAAACACTGGAAAATGTTAAAGTGGACCAAGCAACCGGGGAAACAATTTTTATAGCTTCACTGTCCTAACACTATATTAAAAACAAGAATAAGCCATTACTCATTGTACAAACGCAGTAAGTTTCTGTTTACTGACTTATAATTTACTCCTGCCGAGTACGGTGATGAGCCAGTCCAAGGTGAGTGTGAGGTTCTGGGATTGACGGCAGCAATGGTTTTCACAGTGGCATCACACTTCACCCACTTGGCTATTCCTTTCTACAGTCCAGAGCAAAATAGCACGAGTAAAAAAACCAAAACAACTTGGACAATCTCCGTTGTAATAAATTTGAGAGAACTATTATGTTTAGTGTAGGAGAATAAAAACCAAAGGCAAGAGGCTAACCATTTTTTAAAAAAAGAGGTGCAAGGCTGTTATTTTTAGGGTTATGGTTAAAACCATTCCAGAAATCCATGGAGAAGAGGTCAGGAAGTAGCATGTTTCTGTGGTTCAAAGAAGTTTTATTTGCTAATATCCTCAATGCTAGATACACTTTTTGCATATACAAGATGGCTGGTATATAGAAGAAACTATTTAATTCAAGTGAAAAAGTAAATAAAGGATATATCCCGAAAAGGTGTCAATTCAAGAGTCTATCCACTTTCACTATTTCTTTCTGTTAAATGTTCCCTTAAAAATGAAACCAATGAAATACCAAGGCATTAAAGGACAGAATAAGTAAATAGTTATATATTTCCTATCTTTCTTGCATCTTTTCATCAATTAATACTTGCACTTGTATGTCATCTCAGGTTTGTATTATAAATGTTTCAGTGCAGGAATATATCTTTCTTCACTTTTGGGTTGCATCTACACTTGAGATTATCTGATTAAAAGGAAAAACCAGAACTAAAGTGGAAGTTAAATTTGACTTAATCAAGTTATCTTTAAGTCTATTAAAATAGAGATTCCCTTGAACCATTTATTTCATACATTGAATTTATTCAGTGCAATTTATATTTAATTGCTGATTAAAAACTTTGTGTTATATTTTTTCACATCAGTGGGATAATCGGATTCCAGAATTCACTGTAAAATTCTTTGCAATACAGAATTATATTTTCAAATTGCTTTTGTACTTGTTATGCTGGCTTCTTCCTGACCAGTCTTTCTTACTGGACACCTAAAAACTCAATACATTTCCCATTTTGGTTCCTAAGGTACATTATTTTCACTATTTCCTAAGGTTATACAGGCAATATATTCATTTAACAGAATAAAGGTTCCTGTACTAGGTATGGCTAAAATGATGCCTTGATTTTCCTCAACACAAAAGAAGGCCAAAAATGTAACTGATGTCACACAGTGAAATATAACACTGAGCAGAGTCATCTCAATGAGCCCATCTCTCCAAATATATCAACTCTCAGCAGCCTGTATTTCTACAATTTTATTTGTCACAGTTGCTGGAATTTGTTAAGTAAAATCATTCATGGGATAAACTGTAAGTACTCTGATTTGATAATTTGACATGACTCTGTTGATCTTGTTTCATGCATTGTCTTCTTAGATTTGTCAGGCTGGAAAAATATGAAAAAAGCCCCAGACAGCTTAAGAGTTGACAAGTGAACCATGGCAATTTATGCCCTCTTTGCATGCACATCTACGTCATGCACTTAATGGGAATTTTTTTTTTATTTTTTATTTTTTTTAACTTCACCCTGTCAACCAAATGCACAACTACTATGCCTTTGTAGTCAGAAGTCTGGTTTGGTGTTTAGGTTTTTTTTTTCCCCAGTGGATGACAGACAAAAAAGTTCACTGCTTCTGTAGCAAATAAATTACCCTTCTGGTAACAAATGAAATAGCATTTTACTGTATAAATATAGTTGTGTGTCACAGAGAATATGCACACAATAACTTTATGATAGACTATAATTTCAGATAAAACCAGTAACAAACCCTAAGGAAATCTACCAAAACAGTCACAAAAATTCACTCAACTGGAACTTCTCTTGCCAATTTTCAAACACGTTTACCAACACGTTTGTGGCAGCACTAACACCGCTTAGGCAAATCAAAAGGAATAGTCACTGTTATGTCAAGCTTGGAGTTTCAAGGAATCTATTAAGATGACAATAAGATATTTTCTTCATTAGTCAAACACGGCTACCGGATTTCACCCTACTGTACCCTTGTCCTATTGGATTTACCATATTACTCTGGATAATTCACCAAACTTTCTGGGCATCCACTTAAAGGCAAGTACTAGCTGCTGCATGCACCTACCGCTTCCTACACTGACTGTGACATTATATATGCTTCAGCATGTGCAACCACATAGTATTCTCCAGACAGGCTTTCTACCATTCTTATGAAAGTACAGGTAAGGGATGAAAAGCTGTAAAAGTGAATCCAAGGCAGGATTTCTTAGCATTTAATGCATGCTGTAATTTTACTCGGTTATTCAAGCTTTTACCCAGCTTTCACCCAATGATTGGCCCAAAATAAAGCTTTGGAGAAATGAAACATTCTTTATGAGCAAGAGAACTGAGTTTAGTGTGGCCTGAAAAGGTATGGGTGGGGGGTTTTGGGTTTCAGAGGGGATTTTTTAAGAGATGGGATGATTTACTGTGAAATTATGTATTCTACTTCCACATACTCCTAAAGAAATCAGATCAAATAGGCCAAGCAATACTGTTAAATGCCCAACTTATTTATGTATATTACTTATTTCTATTACTAAAAACTTCAGATTTTGCAGCGTTAACTTAGTATCTCCAGTATAACATCACCATATGTGACTGTAATGCACATTCATTCATCACGGAGAGGTACAGCACTGTAATCACAAAATCTGCTATGTTAAACGCAGTTGAACTGTTTGACTCCCAGAAGAACTATACCAATTGACAATGGTATTATTTACAGCAGAATTTGATTAAGTTAATTTTGTAATTTAAACTAGTACAGAAAGCCAATGCATATCCTGACTCCTGCGCATTAGGGATAAATTCACACCTGAATGCTAATTTGGATTGCTTGTTGGATAATTGTAATTGTGTATTGTAAACTCCTTTGAACTCCTTTAGTGTAATGCTATAAGCCAGTGGTTCTCAAGCTGTATTAAGGGGGAAATGGTAGTTCCCAAGTCTATGGCAAGTAGTCCATAAATCGTAGAAAGGAGGAGTTAGGTGGCTAGCCAAAAAAAGAAGATTTTGAAGACTTAACAGCTCTGTACTAGTACTTCCTGGTGTAGTATTTTCCCCAGACGGAGCACTGTAGCTCTACTATTGCACTGTTCACTCCCATATACATCATGGTTTCATCCAGTCTCTGGGGCCTGCAGCTAATTCTGATCAGAAAATTGTTTTACTTGTGCTGCAACTTATGAGCTTTTATGTGAGAACAATAAATTAGGGGACCGAAGTGGCCTTGGGCATGGACTATTTTTCCTGGATTTGAAACAAGTTTATAGGAACATAAAGGAAAAAGGGGAAAACCTGCTGTTTACGTTTACTTACAACACCATTGGGAAACTCCATTTCGGGGATTTCTATTTGAAAAATGCCTTTCATGTTCTGCAGAATTATCTCCTTGAGTTTCATTGGGTAAGGGACTGAGGAGTAAGAACTCTTTAATAACTTACTCGGCTCTATTTGTTAAAGAACTGTTAAATTAGGACAGACAGATCTGACACGATTACTCACCTGTTCACTTCTCCAGGAACTCTTGTTTAAGAGGGGCAATGTCTAATAGGGGCCCATGTCTGAAACTTTTAGTCACCAAGATCTTTTCTTAGGTGTTAGCTTATTTGTAAGTGAAGACTGAAAGTAAATTAAAACTGTAAAAGATGCGTTAATACTGGCCCACCATCTGAGTTGGCCAAAATATGTCAAGGAGACTAACATGCCCAAAATTTAAGGAAGATGGCTGAATGAATGTCGGTGACAAACGGGATGTTTTAGGGAAAGCCTTGAGTAACTTGCTTGGTAATATTCCGTACATAAAAATACAGAGGATATGCACCCTGAAATTTGCTTATAATCAATAGAAATTTAATTCAGAAGACTTCAGTTTTCAAACAGTTTCTTTTTAAGAGAAATATTGTGTTAGAATCTTTCAGGTCTTTACTTGGAAAATCTTGAGAGTGACCCCTACAAAATCAATCATCATTCTGTTTCAGTGGGTAGCAGATATTTGTTATATTTTTTGAATGAATGCAAAAGATTTATGGGAGTTATTAAAATTGCAAAGTTAACCCAGTTATTCAAATCAAATGTGATCAAATTATTCAGCCTAAAGTAGGAACTTTTTTAAATTTAATATTTGGAGTCCATGAGGAGATTGTAAATGCACTGTACTGCGTACTTCAGTCACTTGAAAGTTTTAAATAAAGTAGATATTGTAAAACAACTGAATATTAAATTCAGTGCTAATTTCCTTAGGAGTATTAAAGCCATAAACAGGTTATGCATGGCATGGTAATAGATGAAGCAACTTCTGGGAAATAAGGCCTTTAACAAGCTTGGAGTACCCTGTGACTGTGGCAAGCGAAAGATGAGTTCATCAATTTCATTATTAATTCATTTCTAAGAACACAACTATGCTCGTGTAAGACCTGACAAAACAGCATGAGCATTAATTTTGCAAACCGAAGCCTGTTTGCACCATGCAACACAGCAGGCAAAATTCAGCTTCAACAGAGTAACTCTATCTGCTACATACAAATCAATTACTACCCATTGGTATACAATTCTTTCAACAGCAATGCAGTATTAAAGGCAGATTAAAATATTCTGGAGTGGAAAAAAAATATTAAACAGTGAATCTGAATTAAGAAACTGTAAAAACAACTGTTAAAACAAAAGCTGGTGGTAAATGCAGTTGAAGAAAGGGTATACATTCCCCACACAGTGAATAAAGAAATGCTGTGTTCCTCTCCATATTAGAACTTGTTACTTTTCAGCGTAAAAGAGCTACGCTTCTGTCAACATAGAAAATCCAGTTAAATTTTGTGGTGGCAGGAGTGTGAGATACTGTGCAGAGTATTTGCCCTATTTCCTCAGATTACATGGTTAGCAATTTGCTGGGAAGAGAGAGGTTTGTGAAATTAGTATTTTAAGTGCATTTTTCATCTATGAATCTTGCTTACTCATTTCAAATTTCACACAGGGTATCTGGGAGAAGGAATTCCAGGAAGCATGTAAAGGCTGCAGGGGATGCCCAGGGATTTTACAGAGGTAGCATACTAATCCATCATTTGGGTTGGGGAGTGAATTACCATTACTCTACAGGAACAGCATTTCTGAAGGAAAAATACTGCAAAAAATACTTCAAGAGGAAGTTCACCCTTTGCCTTTTCTCAGGAAAAAGGCTCTTGTAAATTCCAAACTAACATGGCAGTATGATATGAAAATACATCCTGGCACCTTTCCAACTGTTGCTCTCCACGAGGGCTGTAAACTGTCATAAAGACAGCTTCGTTGGCTCCCCAGTGTGGGAAAATCAATGAATATTGTAAGAGCAGTTTACTGAATGTATGTCAAGACTTCCCGGTTTTCCTTGAGCCAGAACATTTTATAGTATAATAGAAAGATATGATCAATGGCACTTCAACAAATCATAGCTATCAAAGTAGCTAAAATCAAGGGAGAGACCATGCATAGTTAAAAATAGCAGAAGATCCTCACTTCAGTGTTGGAGCAAACAAATCTCAGTCACATTACATAGCTGAACAATGGAACATTAACAACATTGGAAAAACTATTTTTCAGCACATTTATATCCCAAAAATGACAGCTAGCCACAGCAAGATACTCCCGAGAACTGAACCTCATCATCATCAGTGGATGATGAACTAGCCTGAACTGTTTTAATACAGCCAGTCTTATACATCAATACAGTATTTCTTAAAGGGCCATGTAAGCCGCAAAATATAAATGTTCAATTTAAAAATAATTTTTAGACATTAGTATTCCAAAGAATAAAGTCCGGCTCTATCCTGAGGTAGTTGTGTCTTTCTAAGTCTGCGAACAGAAAGAACTAACTAAATCTCAAAGTTTCAGCAGTCTACACCAGGGAAGATTTAAGACTTCAGAGTATGGTAACATTGTCCCATGTGTCCTTGCTTTTTACCTCAGCTGGGAATAAACAGATTACCAAAGTAACAGGAGGAGGTAGAACATTTGACTCTGCCTTTGAGGATCAAAGGTACCTCCCCACCTTTATCTAACCTCCGCCTTCATCACTGGCTCACAAAATAGAAGCACAGAGTAATTTAGGTTAGAAGACATCTCAGGAGGTCATCTGTTCCCTCACCCCACCCACAGCACGGCCAACTTTAATGTTGGATCAGGTTGTTCAGGGCCTTGTCCAGTCAAGTTCTGAATGCCCTCCCAGCACATCCAAGGACACTTAAAAACACACAGCAATGCCAACAATTGAACTTTGCTAGCCTCTGTTCCTTCTTGGGACAGTGATGTGATGAATAAAAGTAAGTACTACTGGGTTTTTTGTTGGTTTTGGGTTTTTTTCGGGGGGGGGGGTGGGGGGGGTGGGGTGGGGTTTTTTGGTTTGGGCACGCTCCCCCCCAGTTCTGGCATGAAAAATTAATGCATCTCATTAGTTCATCCTATTCCTGTTAAAAAAAATACTTCAAATTGCTTTTCTCCGGTTTTAGGTCATGTCATGTTACTGTGAATTGTCAGTAGAGCTAACTTCAAAATATCTTATCCCATCACGTGGGTATACTCTGAAGTATGAGCTTTGGTATGTATGCATTGTTTTTATATACCAGAAACATTTATCCCACATTAATATTTCTAGCCTTGATCAACAAAAAATTAGCAGTGTGATAAACTTTATGCCCATTAACAAACAAAAATTCTGATGAATGTAGATGAGACCAACACAACTGACTTTCCTACCACACCTTTGCAGAAATGTGATATGTGGCATAACAGAAAATTTCAGCAAAGTGAGCCACACAATGTAATTTATGTACTAAAATTAATGGATGACTAAGTGGACGAAGTACTGAGAACACTATCAATCAGCATTACATCATGCTCCACAAGTATATTTCTATGCGAGATGAAATATTATTTTCAATTATTGGAGTACCATGATAAAGAATATACCATGATAAAGAGGAAACATGACTTACCTATTCATTTCTTCAAGGCAGTCTGTTGCAAAGTAGAAGCTCTTTATTTTGGGGTGGCATGCTTTGAAGGCACTATAAAATAAGCACAAAGAATAAAAAAATACCTTTTCTTTCAAACAGTTTGGCTACAAATACGCAAGACTAACCTGCTCTGTGATTCTTCAGCATGTTACAGGTTTCACAGGCATTTTGAATCTTGCTGGATAAACTTATAGATGGATTCCTACTGATCTGATTATATCTACATTTGCGAACCTAACTGGTACTTTGTAAAAATTTCAAAAGCCCCTGAATGGACTTAGAAATGTAAATCCTTTCAATAACCAGTGATGTTACACATCTAAAAACTTCTTGGGTGAATTTTAAAATCTTATTGCGTATATTTAAGTACATGTTAGTTGCATTCCAAAGATCTCTAAAGGAATAAGAGTTTGATCCCTCCACCTCTTCTCATATATTTAGATGACTGTGGTTTGTGTCCTACTCAAAGAAATATAGAGGTCTGCCAACTTATGTTACAACTGTCTCATGTCTTTATTGTAACTTTGATTCTGAAGATATACATGAATTTATCCAAAATTTTATTTTACGTTAATAAATGAGAAGAGAAGGAATATAAAGATGAATAACCATCTGGTAGTTGCATTTGACTGGGGATGACATTAAAAATACAGCGCTCTCAAATTCTCTTTACTTAAGAGTGTAAGATCTCTAGAATAAGCTAAATTTAGGAAACAAATTTATTTAAATACAATAGTTTTTTAATCCCTAATTATAACTTTCATTCAATTTGAGCTTAAGCATATGGAAAGTTCTAGGGAATATAAGTGGTAGGCTTGCTTTGTTTGGAAGTAGATAATAATAAAGTTCCTTCAATAGTCTTAACTCTTTAAGTAGTCACTTCTAATTCCAGCAATTGTTTTGTCAAGTTACTCTAAAACCAAACATACCCCAGGTACTTTTCATCTTAATCCACTATTCTTTTCTGTATTTTTTCTGCAATCACTGTGATTCATTAATAGCTAATGTTTCTTCATCTGCCACCTAGCAAATAACAGAGTTGCCAATATTTAGACTTAAAACTTATATTTATTGTTACATTATAGTTCATGGTCAGTTTGGTGTATCTCACTAATTACTTTTTTTTATTGCACAGTCTGTTCTCACAGATAGCTTTTGATTTGAGAAGTCATAGTTGTGGGTTGGCTTCCCCCCCCCCCCCCCCTTTGGTGATTTTAAATTTATGCAAAGGTTAATTTATAGAGTGCAGTTCTTTTTGAAAAGTGCAAGTAAAATTAGAAATCACTGGAATAGTTCCAAAAGCATATCACAACAGGCTTAACTTAATTTTAAAAGTCTGTACTGTTCTACTTGTGTAACTAGTACAATATTAGTAGTATAGTATACTATATTCTTGGCTATGCTGACCTGAGGTACTGAATAGTAGCATGACAAAAGGTAGCTGTAAGACTGACATTGCTCTGTGCATTGCTAACATTCTTTCTCCTTCCTCAAATGTCAATTCCTTCACCAGCCACTTGGCCAGTGTGATTCAATTCTATATTACTGATTTCATGAGACAAGGTCTGAGTCTCACTTTAGGCTGGCTATATACAGACATCACAACATTGCATTGTAGTCTATTCAGATTTCAGGCATGAGAGAATAACCAGGCTCAAAATCTTACAGCATGGATGATTATAGTTCACACAAAAATGCTTTTTATTAATGTTTTTATATGGTATAATACCTAAGCTCTCCCCCAGTTGAGCAGTTATTTGAAAACTGCTAAGAACAATAATCGTATTTCTTACAATTTTTTTGTGTGAATATAATTAAAAGGAGTCTTGCTGTCAAGGAAACCACAAACTCAGAGCATTAAATACTATTATTTTGATTAGTTGGCAAATGTTAAAAACCCCCACGCTATCATTCATAACATTTACATTAAAATACTGACATTTATATGGTAATTACCAGATGTAAGAATTAGATTAGGAATCATTACACATGGCATTATGAAAAACCTGTGATGCAACATTTCTACTACTAATAGCTTAAATGCAAATGGGCATTTTATTAATTACTATGATTTATTGCAGTTTTCAGAGACAAAAATGAAAGCTGAAGAAGCTTCACTTGGGCACACTGATTTTCTTATAGATATTATTAATACAAATGTGTACCATAACAGGCTTTCCTAACAAAAGCTCTACAGAAGAATGAGATAACAGCAGAGTTGTATTTATGTGCAGTTTCTGTTTTCATGAGATTAGAATTATATTAAGGGTAAGTTTACCTTGGCCTGTGCCAAGGGCTATCATAAAACATCTTAATTCCATAAAGAGACTTGAGAGGTATTTAAGTATTGTTTTGGCATCTGGACATTGATAATTTCAACTGCAGATCCTCATCTCCCTAGATACTTGTATTTTTGCAAATGAAGATAGTGAGTACATGAGAAATCCTGAATAGGGAGGAAACTTTTCTGGTGCCCACTAGATGGCATATGCTTGTTAATTATACGTACTGAATTTTAAGATTTTAATGCAAGATATTTTGATCATTATATAAATATAGTTTTAAGTATACTCTGATCAAATTTATGATTTTTTTACCTGATTAGCATAATATGATTTTAGTGTCAAATATTCTTATCATTCTTAGTCTCCTTAATGCGGAACTTTTTACTCCCCTTATGCCAGCTGACTACCAGCAACTCCAACTGCTCTAGCAAAACAGATGATTATCTGTCTGTGAATAAGAAATGTGAAATACTTTTGTATATGTTTTTATGTACACACACATATATTAGAGTGGTACATTACACATTGTTAATTATACAGTAATTAACAAATACTATACCTCCTTACACAAGTTCCTAACAGAACGTAATTTTCAGTACTCAAAATAGGAAGTCATTACTAAAGAAATACTCCTGCGTTGTTATACTATTTAAGCATGATATGCTATTTTCATGGATGTATTTTTTGCTGCGATGTCAGCACTCTGTTTTCCGTTGGTCTGAACTCTGTGCAACATCTCTACCTTCTAGTGTTCCATTGGCCCAACTGTCTTCCAGTTCTGAGATTTAAGTATTGGCTCAAGTTGGAGAGGATTATGTGGTTGATCTAAAGATTCTAATCCTCTTGATTAATCCTGTTAGAATATCACATGATGGAGTTTCTGCTTGTAAATAGGATTATTTTCCTAGACAGGAAATTTACATACATAAAAGCATTAAAATGCCAATATTGTGGTTTCAGAGTCAACCTTTTAAAAGTTAGAATATGTCAGAGTTAGTGTGATAAACAACTTGAATCTGGCTCCACTATGCTTTTATAATGTCATACAATCTACAATTATGTATTTGAATATTACATTGTCACAGGAACCCTACCTCAATCAAGGTACAGAGTGGACTTGCTAGAGAGGTGAATCAGGATTATGCAACAGGTAAGGCTACTTTCTGTAGGACTCCTGTCTCAGTTGTTATGGAATTTGTGAATGTGTCATAAAATGCGCAGAGCAAGAATTTTTTCAAGGATAAATCAGTTAAATGCTGCAGGTATTCCAGCTTATGCAAAGGAGTTCTCACGTGCTAAGTCACAGCAAACAGACTTAATTGGTTACTACATGAATGTTCCTTAATATCTTTTTGTCTGATATTCTGATAATTTACTGAAATGGAGAGCACTTACAGCTGCAATAATGTATTGTACTGTTATATATTTACATAAGCTGAAGAAAACAGGTCTTTATTGTTATGAAAGGGAGATCCCAATTCTGTGGAAACTTTTGATTTAAATGTTTTGCAGTTCTGTTTCTGGGCTGCAAAATGCAACAATAAATCCATCTTCATCTCCCAGAAGTGTCACAGAGATTTTTATTAGAGAAGCATTTAGATACACTAGCATTAAGAACTGCAGAAAAGCCTCCAGGGAAATAATTCTAGATCTATAGACAAATATGAATAATGCTGAAGAATGATACCTATATTTTTACCTTTGACTTGTTTTGGAGGGCCCAAACATGGATGCAATAATCTAGATGTGGTGTAATGAGTACCAAGTAAAAGGGAATAATCACTTCCTTCAGCTATTGGCTGCACTCCAGTTAACACAGCCCAGGAAGCTATTAGCCTTCTTTCCTGTGGGGGCCCGCTGGTGGCTCCAGTTTGGTTTGCTGTCTACCAAGACTGCCAAGTTCATTTCAGAAGTAATAAAAGTTACTGAAACGATAGCAACCTCTAAGATATAACTTCATGTCTACCTATACTATATCAATGACATTTATATAGAATTCTGACTGCACAGTTTCAATATGAAGAGCCAACAGTATGGCATATGCTCTCATAAATTTAAGACCTAAATTTGCATTAATTATGCAATAAAAATTTTCACTAGGTGGAGATTTTTGAAAGTTGAGGCAAAGCACTAGTTAACAACGATTAACTGTATACGTAGTTCCATTAATCTTTAGTCTAGTGGATCAGCTTCATCATAGGGCATTATAATTATCAGTATCTTTGAATATAACATGATATTCATGTCGTGCCACATCACACAAACTTAAATAACTAAGATTTCTAATAGGGTATAATCATTTTTAATCATGAAGATGCAGGTGTTGCCTAAAAGCGGTGGAAAATTTTTCAGTGTCAACGCAAGAAACCTCCTCTCGCAGGGACAAGGTCATTCTACATCCAAATATAGCCTGGAGACCTAAACCAGTCTGAGATAATGCCATGATTCGTATAATAATCAGGGTACCTTCATTAAATACATTAGTGAGGCAAAAAAATCAAACCATACAGAATAATGCATTCAATTACTACATATTCTTGTGAAAGCTTTCTTAAGGCTATTTCATTCAATGTATACTATGGACATCAGTAACAGTCATACGATAAAACAGCATTCTCCATCTGACAGAACAGTGGAAAAGACAAATCTATTAATCATTCTAGTAAGACTTCAAATTCTTTTGTTCAATAAGGTTTGAACATTTCACATTGTTGGCTCTGAAAATAACAGAAATTTGAGGGGAAATCCAAGCTGAGTCCCAAAATGTTCTTAGTTTTGCTTTTGAGAGAGCTGAAAGAAAACTAACACTGTGATTTTAGCTGGACTTCTTTATGCACTAAAACACTAAGCGTACTTTTCAGGCAATTTTAATTTAAAAACAAATGAACCTACCAAAAAGAAAAAAAAAAAGGAAAGAACTAGGTTTCTTTCCCCTGTCCTTATTAATTGTCAAGGTAACTGCTTTACTAGCTTTTGCATTAACGTTAAAATGGATTCAATCATGTAGAAGTGAGTAAGAACACAACCAGATTTGTATTTTCAGATTTCAAGCTTGCAATGAATTTTAGGTTACATTCCAGCACCTACTAAACCCCACTATTAACTGAAAAAGATATCCTAAAGTGGAAAGAAGCAAGAACTGATCCTGTAAAATCTGTCTTCAGTAGCTCACTGAAAAGGAGGCAAGAAAATCCTAACTGAAATGTTTCCCTCTAGTCTAGCAGAGAGAATAACAAAGTGTGAGTTAGAACTTTTCCAGAATATGCTGGGTCAAAATGGGTCACCATCACTTTAATTTTATTTGTAAAAGGAATGCAGAAGAATCAAACCACAGGAAGTTGTCCCTAGGCTCACCAGAACCATTAGCTTTTCAGTGGAATCAGGCAATGGCAATCATGCTCAGTCCTGTCCTCGGTAAGACAACGTAGAAGAGGATAGGTAAGCGCTTTAGAAGTGTGCTTATAGAGGCTGTGGATTAGAGCTGGCTGCAACACAAGCAGGGCCCTTCATTCACATGTGCTGGATATACTGAAACGTAAGTGAGCCTAACACTGGATTTACCTTCGCTGCAGTTTTCAGAGGAGCAGGTAAAATAGTGGCGAATGTAAGTGTAGTTTTTATGATGGGGGAAATATATAAATGATAGTTCATGAAGGAAGAAATCAAAGGGAAATTCAAGCTCAGCGAACAAAGGGAATACTATTAACGTCTTCATTATACTTTTACCCCTGGACCTACCTCTTTTTGAAAGGATTCAAAGCCTGAAGGTACTCAGTTTTCAGTAGTGTGCAAAGTTTTAGTTAATCGGACTTTTTCCTGTGCATATACCCTACAGAAATTGTTCTCTAAGAAGTGCTCTGAGGAAATGTGTTCTGATGCTTAGAGCAAAGCTCTGGAAGCTATTTCTAGCTGTGCATAGTGACCTTCTGTTTGATCTTGGTTAATTCACTGCAATTTGTTAAGTGTTTTATATTCTAACAAAAGGGTATTATTTTTCCTGGTTTTTTTTTTTCAATATCATTATTAATATCTACTCATTCCTCAGAGGAATGCATAGTGCTCAGTTCATGTTTAATTTCTATAGCGATACCCTCAGCTGAAAGGGGTAATGAAAGTATAAATGCACTGTCTTCTAATTCTCAGACAGACAGTAATAATACCTGCGGACAAGGACAAGCAATTGAAGAGGTTTGATTTTCGTATGAGTAGTCTCTATTGTAATTCATATCTTCAGTATTTTTATTGTACACATGTTCATACTTGTAGGACTTGTATTCCTCAGACCAAAACTGCATTTAGTCATTGGAAAAGCACAACAAAAATTCAAGATGCTTAGTTATAGCTAGGAAAGCTTTAGTAAGAGAGTATCTTTAGTGCTATTCTATGTAGCTCCTCATGGCAGCAAGTTTTAAGAATCCAGATGCAGCATAGAGAAGACACATGCAAGTAATTCAGGAGGTACCAGCAAAATGCTAGTCTCAAAGCATTAGAATTGTTCTGTTAAACGTGCTGTTTGACAGCTATGAATTCCAGTCCCAACAGTGCTTGCAAACAATTTCCAATGAGTGTCTGTTATTAAATATGCCTTAAGGGTGGCGAAGCTTAGCATATGCTTTTTACTGGGAGCATAATGCAGTGGTAGCAATACGCACTTAAGCAATAACGCAATGTTCATTTTGCATATGGAACCTAAATATTTTAGCAGTTGAGAATTACACAATATTGGGTAAGTAAGCTTCCTCTATAAAGGAGAAAAATGGAGATTATACTCACCATCCCTTGCTATGATATTTTTAATGGTATTTCCTACGGTAATTGTTTCTTGCACACTTGATTCTTATCAAGATGACCTTACTGAACCTAAGAAAGTTTTATCTCTTGGCTAACCTATTCATTATTTTTTGCTTTACTTATTTAACTGAAGTTGTAGCTGGGCTATCTGGAAAGCTGACCAAAGAGTTATCCAATTCTTTGTAAGACAGTTTATGGAATTTACATAAAGTTGTATCTTTTATAATAAAGAGAAACACTAAAGCTTAAGCGGATCTATTATGTATTATTTACAGATTTCAAGGTTTCCTGTGTAACTTCCTTCTCTGGGCTTTGCAAATTTTCAGTACTATATATAGTATACTTCCAAGAGCGATCCCTTAATTTATAAACATAATTGACGCATTACTTACTGTTTTCTTCTGCATTCAATTGCTCTATCTATTCTGAACTCAGGTAAGCTAATGAATCCTTCTGCTTTTTCATCCTATGAGAAGAGAAGAGAAAGTGATGGTGAAGAATAACATAAAGAAGAAAGAAGTGAGCAGTAGCCATTTGGGTCTTACGCTAAGAACAACCATCCAATCAATTGAAATGCTGAACATATTTTCCCTATAACGTTTTTACTTTAAAAAATCTGTTTAGTTCATCATACAATGTCAATAACTTTTATGAAGTAACTAAACTGACAGTTTCTTCAAGGAGCTGCAGTCATCCTAATTCCCCTTTGCTGAAGATTACGGGAAACCTTTCAGCACCAATACAGCACCTAAAACAGCAGTCAAGACATCAACAACTACAGACAAGAATTCTCAGTTTCTTCATCATATAGTCTACATTTGAAAACTGTTTTGTGGATGCCTCCTTTTAAAGCGACAATTGTGCAGACCATCTGCCCTGCTAATAATAATTGAGGAGGTTCCTACAGCGAGCTCACCAGTGATTAAATGGAAAAGTAATAACTAGAAAGTATCTCTTGTCACTTTTTGCTTCTTAAGTAATTTACCAGGAAAAGCAAGGAGACATATTAACACCAGTCAGATTTTTGAAAAGTATTAGCAAGTGCACTATGAATTATGGCTTGGCTGTAAACAACAGACTGAAAATCAGTGGGACACAATGACTACCACCTTGCATGTAACAATGTCAAACAAAATGTACAACACAAAACCTGAAGGCCTTTAGCATCCGCTGCCTGAAGCAATACTGGTTTGGGCTGACAAGAAAATACTAAAACTGAGGATAATTATGCTAGTAAAATTCTCCTCTTGAAGAAAATGGAAAATATGTACTAAAATACCAGTAATCAAAGCAGGCTGTATGCAGACAGTTTAGATCAGGCACTGAGGCTCAACGCATACAAATGGAAGAATAGCAGTCTAACGATTTTTGGCTTTTCCCCTTCATTATTTTTTCCTACATATATGCAGATTGCACAAGCATAGGCCCAGTGGTTTTCAATAACATTTCGCCAAGAACAGCGTTTTACACGAGAAACTGCAAACTCCAGACTAATTCAGCAAAAAGCAAGAGGAACATCTATATAAGAATAACTTTCAGATAAAGAGATCTACAAATTCAGATTTTCACATCTGTTTCACATAATGCTTAACTAAAATGAATGGCTACACTGTATACATCTCTCCACACACCTGAAACTAAGAAGAGCTGCATGTGAACACTGTCTTAGTCCAAAGAAATACTGCCTGCAGAGAAGTATTAACTATTGATGTATTCATTTCCTTAAGAGTGCCATGAACATCTGCTATTTTAATAAGCTCGGACATGGACTTTGGAGACTTTAAAAAATAATTTCAATTGAAATATTTCCAGGTAGAGCGACCCAAACCTGGCAATTAAAGTGACAGTTCACTAACATATCCTACCATGTAGTAAAAATAGACTTTATTCAAAAGAATTCTAAAGGTTAAGGTTTAATTTTGGCTTTCTCCAAACATAGAGTATACTTACGTTCTGGTTTGTGTACCAGTACAAGGATGAATCCTTCAGAATAAACCAGTACTTTTTCCATTTCTGTGTGAAATAACCTTTGGCATCCTTTTTCTTCCACAGCCAACCTTCACAATCTCCATGCCCCAAGTCTTTGCAGGAAATCCGTCTTCTGCTCCCAGTCGTTAGAGAGCTCCCTGAGAACACAACAATAGTGTGAGACATCTCACTGAATGAAAGAGTGAAAGAACTATTCTTCTCAATATAAACACACTACTAATTTTTAATGATGATTCAATTCAAAATCCTTCAAGCCAAATCCTCTTCAGTTTCAGGGAGAGGAGACTGAATGAACAATTTCCAAATTCGACAATGCTCTGCAATTTAGGTTTCAGCATGAATACAAAATAAAAAGGGCCTGTTTTATGTAATGGTTTATTTAAGCTCTAGAGGGTTCATTCCTCTTAGGGCTGCATTTTTATCTGATTAAGATGGGCATCATCATTCCAAAGTAAAACTGTATTCATTTAGCCCTCAATTGAAACTCAGAGTATGACATAATCTGTATACAGATGTAAACACTACTTCTTCCGTATATCTTCTGTTACTACTTTTAGTAATAGGAGGCCTGTCAAATTCTGGGAATTTTTAAACTCAATTTTTATAGTCAATATTTATAGTCAATAAAAAAGAAAGATCATCCACGTCCATAAAAATGCACATGCTTACGTTTCTTCTATCCTGAATTTAACTGAAGAACAATATTTTAACTTTACTGCAGCCTGTTTAAAGGCACAGCACCAGGAAGAGGTTTTTTTTTGTCGTTGTCATTTCAATACATCCTAATTGAAAGGCTTAAAATTTTAGTGTGCCTTGTAAATATGAATAAGAACAGGTTTTTTTCTTAATTATGGTATCATTTTTTCTGAAAAAGACTCTGTAGGAAATTTCTTAAATTATTAGACATTTTTCTGTGAAAAATCAAGTTTATATTGCTACAAGAATTATATTTGTCCTACAGCTGTGAAACAGTGCAGAAATTTAGATAACATCAAAACACCATCCTTTGTTCTGCAACATTCCACAACCAAGTTCTTAACATTTTGCTCTTTTTAGAATAAGATATTTTGCTGTGTCCTGGTCTGGTTTGGAAGTATTAAAAACATATAGTACAATAAAAGGAAAATTTTCATAGAAAGGAGACTAAACCAAAAAACAGAATAAAGAGAGCTCACTGGCCATATACTTTCATAGGAATTTATTATGCTGTAACTATTTTTCGTATGTTCATTGTTTCAACAGTCTCAAATAGGCCATGAATAGAAAAAGAAACAGAGCAGAAGGAAATGGCAAAATATACAGATACTACCTTTCTTCTATCTAAGTCAGAGGAAATTTTACCGCCAAGTCTAGCAATATTATACCTTATAACACATTTATTCGGTATTTTACTTTGGTGTTTACTATCACATTTAGAAATATCTGAATTAAGTTGAACTTTGGCATTTGATCCAGACCACTTATTATCAGAGAAGTCATCTCATTTTCTAGTTTAAAAATGTTAACTCAGATAAGTTACCTTTTGACCATTTTCTGCTTTTTACCCTGAGGGAAGCGTAATGGAATGACTGTAGAGAAAAGAAAATAATTATGAAAAACCAATGCAGGTTATAGTAGTAACATGAAACAGCTGGCATTCACTACCACCTCCATGGTTATCTTAGGGTTAGTTATCATAGGATCAGTTATCATAGGATCTCATTTTTGTCATTTTTCTCTTACTACTGCTATAAACATCATAAAGAAAACAACACAGTGCGCAATCTGCAAATTAAAATCCCTTTTTTTTTCCAGTTATTAATTACAATTACAATCAATTCATTAAGGTTTCTTTGCTTGAATGGTTATGCAGTAGTTTGAAAATGAAGGATATAAACTCATTTGAATGACCTAATAAAATGAATGATACCTGAAGTTTGTTGTATGTATACATGAGATAGTTATACAAATATTCATTCAAAAAGAAATATCCACCACAAACATTATATAGTTAAAGTCATGTGTTCAGTGACATGTTGAAGTCATGTTCTTTAATTGTTTCCAACCATAGGAAACAATTAAGTTTGTTAGGTTGGTAGGTTGACAGAATAACTTTGAGGAGAAAAAAAAAATAATTCTTTCTTTTGTGGCTGCATTATTTGTAGCAGGGCCTGTTGCAACAGGGCAAGGGGGAATGGCTTTAAACTAAAGGGGGGTAGATTTAGACTAGATATAAAGAAGAACTTTTGTACACTGAGGGTGGTGAAACACCGTCACAGGTTGCCCAGAGAGGTGGTGGATGCCCCATCCCTGGAAACATTCCAGGTCAGGTTGGACGGGGCTCTGAGCAACCTGATCTAGTTGAAGATGGCCCTGCCCACGGCAGGGGGGTTGGACTAGATGACCTTTAGAGGTCCCTTCCAACCCAAACTGTTCTATGGTTCTATGATTATAAAGTCATTACAGATTCTTAAGAAAAACCTAAAAGCATCTCATTATTTAAACATTTTAAAAACAGGGATACTACTCAAAAGATGGTAAGGATTTACCTCAAACATGTAAATGCTAGGGGAAAAATTACAGGTCAACATGACAAAGTTGCTGCCTGATTGGTAACTAATGCTGCCATTACCAGTAGAAAAACCAGCAGACATTCACAGCGTGATAATGCCCAGATCTGCTGGTAGCATAGAAAGGGCCACCTTTTTAATTTTCTTGATTTTTCCTTAGTGACAGATAACACTCAGCTCAGTAGAGGGCCTAGAAGAAGGGCGCCTCAGTCAGTGACGGGGATATCTCCACGCTACCTTAACTAGTGGTATGACTGCAGATGATTACCTTTTCCCAGAGATCATCTGACTGCTTACCCTACCTTACGGCAGCTCCTCACCACGTGGTCAAAAAGCAAACACGTGCTACAAAAGTCCTTATTAACAACTGTGGTACAACATATTAAATAAGTGTTTAAATGTCACAATATTAAAATTTTAAATAACTGAGGATTATAATTAAAGTAAAAAATATTTAAATTAATATTTAGGATAACGAAGGATTACAGCTTAAGCACTATAGAAAAGCAACAGCTGAAAACAGGACTCCAACTATTGGAGAGGCAAAGTTTTATTTTAAATAATAGTAGGGGAGGGGGAGTTGTTTTGCACATGCACAGACCTATTTGCAACCCTTCTGAATTTAGCCAGTTTACAGCGTTGAACAGCACAAACATTTTCTAGTGATTTGCAGAAATTGGCAATTCTGACTCCTGAGAGAGCTGGCTCAGAGAACACCAGCTTTCTGTGTTCTGTTTTTCTCAGACTGTTCTCCCAGTCAGTCACAGTTATATATGAATGCTTCACAAAAATATTGTAATAACAGGTGACAAGCTCTGTAAGTGTATATGCATTGTATCACCACAGGACAGTACATATTCTCCATTTACTTGATAGCTGCAAATTTATCTCTCTGTTTTGAGCACTAGAGAAGACAAAGATTAACGCTTGTTCCTGTGCTATAGGAAATGTAGTAAAAAACAGTCAGAAAATGAAAAAACAACAGTAAGTCTGTGAGAAAGTATTAAAGATGCACAGCAACCTTGTTTTTGTTAATTGATGTATTGTACCAGCAGCAGTACTGGTCAGTCATATTGTACCAACTGGAGTTCTGTGGTGACTGTGACTGAAACAGTCTGTTCAATGTTCCTCTTTCTGTATAAAAATGCATTAGGACAGAGCAGGTATCTGTTTCTGAAATAGAGATCACCAAATTTGTCCACAATTTAGGCTAAAAAATATAGTGATGAAATAAAAACCTATAATTTAATTACAGTTTTCATATGTGATTAAATTTAAAGAACTGCAAGAAAAATGGAAAAACGGGAGGATATATGCATTAGGATACTCACCAGAAACTGATATGCATCATTCAATATAAAAGTTTTAAAAATAATGACAATACAAGCACAACAAATCAAGGAGAGCTGAAAATATTAGCTCTTCTAAAAACAAAAGTTAATTAGTCTTACTATGTTTTGTTTATACGCACATACAATGTATTCAAAGCAAGAAAACTAGAGAAAGTGAAAGGTTTGCAATACCTTGGGAATCACTACTTAATTAGCACTGCTAACTTACAAAATTCAAGCTTCATATTCTGAGAGATAAAGGAACTACTATATAATTAACTTTGTGGTAAACACTGTAAGAAAACAGTCAGAACTTGCAGCTTCAAAATGACTCAGAGTTGCTATGGGAAACAGACAGATGATATGAGAACATAGTGTGGTTGTCAGCATTTAAGTTGTCATCTCAAAACCACAACACAAAGTAGAATGTTAAACAAAATGCACGCCCTCCCACCCCAGCCCAACAAGAAGCACACCATGGAAAAAAAGAAAAAAGAGATATAACTGAATCTGTGCTATATGAAGCTAAATTAACGAGACCTCAGAATAATCCCAGTGTAGTAGTAGGAGTGCTGTCACAGAATCACCAAATGCAGTTATGCTCTGCTTAAAAAATGCCCTGGAGACTAGGGATTCAGTTACCTGTCAGGATGAAGGGAACCAAGCCTATTGATGCAAACCTGGTTGCATGTATCTCTGCTATTTTGAGCCTTAGGAGTTTTTAATGAAAACCATTAACAAGTTCCAAACACAGCCATCAGTGCATTCACTAGCAAAGTACACAAATCATAGGCACATAGTGCTGATTTCCTCAGATTATGTGTATTAGATTATTTGCAGTACTGGGATCCCTGGGAACAGCCACAGGTCCAAGTGTTTTCCAGTGGAGGTGGCAGGCGAGGTAGGGATTGGCAGATAGAGGCAGCATATCAATAAACACAACTGCAGGTTTTCACAAACTGCAGAAAATTTAGTCATACATCTTCCATTACTGTCACTGGTCTTTAGCCTCACTTTGTAAATATTTGGGAGGTGGAATGACATCTAGCAACTTTCAAAAGTTATTTAGCACCTACTTAGTGAAAAAAGTGCTAAGTCAGAATGAAGAAATGGGCATTCTATAAATGAAGTTTCTGTTGTTTGTCCTTTGTATGAAAATATTTGCAAAATACTAAAAAATAATGTCTAGATATTTTCCATTGAACGCCTTCAAAATTGGTACCACAAAAATCTTTGAAAATCTTAATCCCATATCTCCCTATCATAGTATTTATACTATTGAAATACTGTAAAACTTTTTAAAATTTTCTTCACCTTCAGGGCAACCTTCCCTCCAGAGGTCCTTTCCAACCTAGACATTTTCTATGATTCTCCTCCCAAAACTAGTATATACCTTAGAACACATAGTAAGGTACTACTAAACTTAACTAAAAATACTGCATACGCACTGGCCTGCTGTGGTTGCAGTAGCGAATTTTCTGAATATGGAAATTATTCCTAGCTCTTTATTTTCAGATCTTTCATAATATAGACAAACTTCAAGGTTTGTGATACCTTAAGTATCTTTTAAAAACATGACAATGAATTGAACTTTTGGGGATTTTTTTGTTTTTTAAAGTATGTTTATAAATCATTACCTTCCTCATGGATGTGCTTCCTTGACGGTCAACGGCCGAACTTGCATATCTAGGACAGAGAGGAAGAAAGATGTCAAATAACTACAGAAAAATATACACACACTCTATGCATTATCCCAATGTATGCTTACAGATCTAATCATGTATTAAAGTTACTTAAAATACAGAACTTAAAACGGGATGCCCTTTGGAAATTTAACCATTGTTTTCAATGAACAGTGCTAATGTTATTAGGAAACACAAACCCATTCTTAATATTCTGTCTTAAGAACACATAAATCATCTGAGAATATCTGGTTCTGATTCAATCACTGGTCTAAAAATACTCAACCCTGATCAGCTAAGATTCAAAAGCAACCAAAACATTTCCTCCCTCTTAGGGACTAGAGTCTCAGGGCATATAAATCATTGGTTCTTTGTTGCAGGGCTAACTCTTATTTGTGCATTTCTTTCAGCATCAACAACATTTAACACAGGTATAGTGGATTCCTAGTGTCCAGACTAAAATGGAAAAGAATAAGTATTTTTAAACAGGAAAAAGGTAGAAATACAAATAAATAATTTAGCAATTTTGTTTTAAGAGTAATTTGCATTTTAAAGTGTAACAGCTTACAGATATGTATTTGAACTGATATTCTGACCTTTAGGAAAGACTCATACGTGTTCCATATTTTGCAAAGTTGGTTCCTTCCCATGTCATTACAGAATCAAATCAAGAATAACCCAAATTGCTTAGTATGTGTCTTCCTTTGAGTTACTTTTTGGGTATCTTAACATTAGCAGTATGTAAGCACGTGTATAAGCACCCAGACATTAATAAGTATGTAACTATCAGGCCAAATTTGACATAACTGTCAGATATGTTTGCCAGGTGCAGAGAAAGTCTAATATCTTCTTTTGTTCTGTTTTTTCCCCCACCACCTCCTCTTTCATATTCTGGAAGCACTTATAAACAGGAAATTCATGAAGACCACAGCTATTTAGCAGTTAACTAGAAAATTTAGATCATCAGAAAAACAGTAATATTTTGATATCCTAACAGTATCTTCTTGGCTGGCAAACAAGGAATGCAACAGTTACGTTTGCCATTGGAAGGAAGTGTGATGACCATTTTCCGTGGGCCCAGAAACAATCCTGATGCAAAGAATAGAAACTCTTAGCAACAAAATGAACACCAAGTAAGCTTTCTCAAACTAACTTTGATGTAGGCTCCAACTGCCGCTACAGTTTAGTCGTCATGCTTTTTAACATCAATATCCCTGTATTAGAGAAACTGGCTCAATTCGCAGAAAGGCTGTTGCAGAGCGCTGTTTGAAGTTATAAATCCCTGGAGAAGGTCCAGGCAAAGTGTCACTTTTCTGAGGATGTGTGATTAGTGTCCTGACACAACGGTACTGCAAAACATTGTAGGTTGGAAAGGAAAAAGCCTAAGACAGTCCCTGTTCAGTAGGACTGTTTGTGAATTTTTCACTTATTAAGGGGACATTTTCGGCATACTTTTCTCATATAAATGCTATGCATAGAATAATTTGTCTCTACAGAGTTAGTAGCAGTTGTATTCCTAAATCCTTTTGAAACACTACAATAGTGAAGGCTGTTAGGTAGGCACACACATAGCATTGGTCCTCCAAAATTTTTAATAGCATACAGTTCTGATTCCTTAGCATCAAAGAGGACAGAGGGAAACAGAAAAGAAACTCATCTAACTGTCTCTCAAGGCAACTGAGGGCAATGCTGTGGAGGTTTATGAAGTCAGGAGTGTTCTGAAGAGAGTAAATAGGGAATAAATATTCAATGTCTCCTTGAATAAAGGGGCTATATAAGTTATATAAAATTAGCAATTAGCTTCTTTTGTTTTGAACCTTCCTTCATTAACACACACAATTAAAATTTTTTGGTATTCACAGCATCCTACAGCAGAGTTCCATAGCATTTTGCTACAGGATGCCATGGATACAAAAAATTTGCACAGACTTTAAAATGCAAAAATACTATCTATGGTATATCTGAGCTTTCTCCTGGAGTTCTCTAAAGAACTAAAGGCTAGAGAATAAAGCAGAGAAGCATCACTAGAGGCCTTTCCTAATACAGTGTCGGCTGTTGATGGAAACAGGACACTGAAACAGGGTCAACTTTGTCTGATCTAGCACACAAATTATTAGACACACAATCTCCCCTCACGTTTTCAAAAGTAAGAAAAAGGAGAAGTGGGAAAACCTTAAAGATGTGAATGTTTTTCCATATGTCGTAGAAACACAAAAGGAGTGCAAGAATGGGAAAGAAATTGAGGGGAAAAATTAGAAGGGAATAAAAGGATTGTGGACATTTTTAACGTATTCCCAAATTCTGTTCGTCATCATCATAGTAATAATAATATCTGTCTTAAGTCAGCAAGACAGGAAGTGGCATTTTCTCATTTGATGATTTCCGTTGTTACGAGAAATCAAATTTACCAGTAGAAACAACTACTGCATTGTCAGTTAAAAGCATCTATCAGTCCTGAGTCAAAGGAAATTTCCAGACTGCAGTGAAAAGATGGGATGCATAACATTAAAATTAAAATCATAAAAGTTAATAGGCAAGACTTAGAAGGTCTGAGCTGTCTGCAGATTACAAGGACTGAAAGAAACAACTGCAAAACAAAAAAGTTCAACTTACAACATTTGGTAAAGCAATGGACAGACGCCCAAACTGCTGCAAGGCAGATTTTGTCATTAATGCTCCATTTCTGTCTGCCCATGAGAATGCCATAAATGCACTTCAATCCTGCTGGGCATTTCCCCCCGATTTCTGGTCTGTTTCTTTAATCATGGCTTTGACCCATCTGGAAAGTGTCAGTTTCAATGCTTCCCTTCTTTCTCTCAGCCAATATACAATATGAATAATACATCTGTGTTTTTATCTGAGAAGTCCTTAGTCAAGTTTTATTTGCTTCCATGCAAACACAATAATGGCCCCTTACAGTAATCACAGACTCTTACCAGCAAAAATCTTGTAAAGTTATAGAAGCAGTCTGCAATCAGGCTTTTGAAAGCTCTTCAAAAGTTGGCATCTTATGAAAGGTCAGAAATAGGTGTTCTAATGTACAATGAGCTTAATTTTTTTATTTGGGAACAGTTTTCAACAGTCTGCAGGCGTTTGGTTTTTTGGTTTTTGGTTTGTGTTTTTTTTTTTTTTTAAAGATTTTATGTTTATCAAATACTCCTCCCCAAATCTAATTATTCCTCAAATAATCAGATCTACAAATCACAGAAGAAGAAATACTGATCTTTTCTTCTCTTTAGACAAGTAAATTATCTGTGTGAGAGCGACAGAACCAATTAATTTAAACATAGAGGAACCCTAGTATGTTGTCTATTCTGGTTGAAATACTCTGTATCATATTTGGTTGAGTTATTCCTCACCTTTCTTTTTGGGAAAACAGTTGTTACAGAAGCGAAAGGGAAAAGAGTGAAGGGGTGAAGGGGGTGGGGGGGAGAGGCATGTGCAGTAATATGGTTATAATGGCCTGGACTGATATTTCTCAACTCAATTAAAACAGTTGATCTTCTGCTAAATGCTTGTTTTCTTGTTCATGTATAATACTGTTTTTGAAACAAACTGCAGAATCTAGAAAAAGGACGACCAATCACTTTTGAGTAATTTATACCAATTTAAAAAAAACAACAACAAATCAAACAATTATTTCAGGACTCTTGCAGAAACATTCATTGCATAATATGACATTAAAAAAAGGCAAAATACTAAGCAAATAACTGCAAAACTTTACATGAAATCTAATTTTGTAATGAAGCTCATTCTAAAAAACTTATTCTACCATACAATTTTCCTCAAATGGATTTCTGAGGTATTCCTATTTGGCAGAAATATAAAAGACTTTAGCAACGTCTATTCTGAGTTTTGATATGCTCTGCCTAGCTCTGTGTCATATATTGGAATTTCTATGGATAAAAAGGTTGCATCCCTCCTTATCTATTCTTCAGAACTTTGACTAAATTATATGTTGTAAGCAAACTGAAACAAATATAAAAAGGGAAGAAGAATTAGAGAAAGACAGGTGCTAAGAAGCAAGCACAGACCAAGGTTAAATACAATCTATCTCTGATCTCAGTACTAGATGCGTACTGACTCAGTATTCAATCAGAATGATGATGCTGAACATAGAGCTAAAGTAGTAAGGTTAACAAGAATGAGCTAAAAAGAGATGGAAATTACTTTGACCTAGGTGGAAGCAAAACACTAGGAATTTAAAGGACTCAAGTAGGCGTGGTAACTTCCAACTCACATCTTAAAGGACATGCAAATGAAACACAAGTCTAGTGATAAGATTTGTAATCAGGATTTCAAATGAAAACAGTGTTGTAGGATTAGAAAATAGCAATAATTAATCTCTAGAAAACAAATTAGAATGGAAAAGCCTAGAAGTAGGGGGGATAGCAGAAGTACTATATTCCAGTTTAATGTATTTGATAAAAGCTGTAAGAATCAGAACGTAAAGACATACCTGGTAAAAGATTTCTAATGAATGCTGAGAATTGTCACCTACCAAATCCTGAATATGTGAAATCAACAGCGTAGCTGCATACATCTCTGCACTTTTGCTATCAGAGCAGTTACATGCATTTAAGACCATCACCAGATTCTGACTATCCTGCATTTTCTATTCATACAAAAATTCCTCTTATAGCGAACAGAAGTGACTTGCTATTTCTTTGTGAAATAAGTATCACTAAACAAGTGCAACTGTGAATACCACCTCCATGCTGACACTCATTCCTCTTTTCATTTTGAAGAACATGTTTTCATTTTCTACCATAGAAAGATAACAACACATCTTTAATTGTCCTATAAACTCTAGTAAGGAATAGTGTTTTAGCTTGTAAAATGTATAGAGTATTTACTGAAAACAAGGACTGATTTTAACCAGCTGCGTGCAAATTAAGCATCCCTTGATCACATAAGCAATGCTCAGAAAGATCAAATAAAATGGCTCTTACACATTATCAGTGCTCTTAATTATAACATCCCAATTTGCTTTCAATTACCTTCAGGGTCATTAGATCCATCACTAAATGAAAGTTATAACTGTATCAGAACAAACTGATCTATCTTGTTAGGTTGCTATCATTTTGGCTTCTCCACAGGTGACGGGATACAGATAATAAATCCCAATGAATGAATATAATTACTTTGAGTGTTACCTTTCATCTCATCTTTGGTATCTGTAATAGTTACAATCTATATTGTTGACTTTTTTTAAGATCCTACTCTAGCAGTAATGGATAGGATTATAAACTAGAAGCAATATAAAATGATTCTAGTTATAACAAACTGCTAATATAGATTTACCATTGATTAAACAATAATTTTAGGTACTAATCATTTCTTTGATTTGTATTTATTTATTTGACCAAACAGAGCAATCCAAACTTATCTTTTGACTATTCCAATTTGCAATAATTTTTTAATCTATAAAAGTTTCCAGTAGGTAAAAAAAGACGACTATTTGCCAGAATTTACTCCTGGAACAGAGATAACTGGGTATAAATTACTGGGTAGTATATTTCATGTTCTGTCGTGGTATAACATGCTCTGATCATTCTGACTGGGGACCTATGTGGAATGTCCGAGTTGATGCACAGTCCATAAACAGACTATTTTGAGAGCTTTTCTTGCTAGTCCTCTGTAGGATGGCTCCTGTTTCATAAGGTTACATAAATGTAGGATCTCAAGTACACAGCAGAGATGATCAAGACATAATTTCAAAGCTGTTGGTTAAGCATTATGGACAACAGTGAAGCCTGCATTTGAAAATATACTGTGAGTCCCTGCTGCCACCTGGATACTTAGAAGCATACGGTGATTTGAAACACAGGGAGCTTGAGTAACAACTCTATTGATCCACAGCAGCTATGAACAACTAGAAAATGGCACCTATCATCCTGCTCTTTTTTATTTGGCAAATACTTGGGAGATGTAAATTTCTAGATACCAGGGGCATGGCAAAGCTCTCGTCAACCTTCATGTCTCACATTCTGAATTACTTCCAGTGCAATCTGGTTGCAGCTCAGGGTCAAGGCCACCATAATTAACTTGAGAAAAAAAAAAAATCAGCATATTAGAACATATATTTGTGCAGAAAAGTATTGTAGGTACAATGTGAAGTTTTCTTGTGGCTGGTTCACAAGAACACATATGTAGCAATTTGGATTTATCTCTCTGGTCAGAGGAATGCATTTATAATCACCTTGCCTGGATTCATGATTTATATTTAGGTTATTAGAACCTCCATAGCTTCTGTAACGTATTCCTGTACACAACAAGTAAATTCTCACTGCAAATTAATTATTTAGTATTTTGTAGTGAGATTTGAAATCCCTTCTCAGTTCCATGCTGGCTCAGCTACTGGCTCAGAACTGTGCTACAGGCTATTACTTGATACTCCAAGTATCAGCCAGCTAGCTCAGATGTATCTGTACTGTTCTGCAGTCACTGCAATACAGGTGTATCTGTACATACAAAGTTGACAGGACAATGTCAAGACTAAAAGTTATTTTCAAAATATTTATCTCTTCTTACCTCTCCAGCAATGACCACAACTAAAAAAAAAAAAAATTTCAAAGCATGCCACTATGGACATGATCAAAACAATTTTTAAGCGTTAATATTTACAAAGACAAAAGAACCTAAGCAGCATTTTCACATGGAAACTAAGTGCAAATAGTAATAAAAACTGCTTATTCAACTAGCCGTTGTGCAACGCGTGAATGATACAATTCTTTTCTGCCTTCTCTTTCCCTTGCAGGCCTGTGTGGTTGGCTAAGCAGAGTAAGATCTTCAAACCCAAGGTCTCCATAATGATGTCATGGTTACATTACGCACGCATGCCTAGAATCCACAGATGTCAAGGTTTCCTATTACTAGAAAAAAATTTCTCATAAAGTAAAATGAAGATCAAAGAACACAGCGAACCCTGCTAAGCATATAGTCAGATGTTTGCAAAAAAGCTGTAGCAGGGACTACATGTTAGATGCCCATTACCCCTTTCTCATTTGTGAAACAATAACAAACAGGGTAAATTGCTTCTGGTAAAAAGGAAATCAAATTGGCTGCTTCTTCAGGAAGCATTTAATTTAGCTTACCTTCCTAAAACCTCAGAACACTCACACATTTAGTGATTCCACCTCCAATTGCAGAGTGTAATTTCCTAAATCATGACACCTGCTCAGAAGCGAAGAGTCACAACCTGTCTGTGGCTGCCCTACTTTTCTAGCCACAAGACTGCTTAAAAGTAGAGCTCAGACTTTCTGCACTGGTCAGACAGGGGCAGAGTTTAATGTGTGAATGGACAGTGTCTTATAATGAGGGGTGTGTGTGCTCTGCATGGATGATGAAAGTCTAGCCCTGTGCGTAGTGCTGAGGCAAATATGTCATGTAGACGTGCCAAAAGAGTTTGGAAAAAACCAGAGTTGTAATGCAGAAATACCTTTTTTTTTTTTTCTGCTCAAGGCTAAGAAAAAAGCTGCTAGACTTGCTTTACATTATACCCATTTGAAGAGTTTAAAAAGGTAGATATTCATAGTAACATTCTGTAGTCTTGAATTTCTCACATAGCTGCTAGTATTTTCGATATGTATTCCCTGCAGCATGCAGTACATTCTACTAGGTGCAAGCAGCGTCTTCTGGTTTTTGGCTTTTTTTTCTTTAAAAAAAAAAAGGATGCAATCATATCACAGAAACTGCATAGGCAACTGTACAGCTAATGAAGATAATGCTTTTTCATCCAAATATGTGAATCTATCCACATAGTTTGTCTTCAGCTCCTCAAAACCTAACTATATGCGATGAAAATCTTCTGCCAGTGCCCATCTCAGCTGATTTTAAGTTGAAATATTTTTATTTTGTTTTAAGCTGTTTAAACCACTTACGGTTATTAGGAGCAAGAAGAGACCATTCTACCTCTTTTAAAATATTTTTCAACATATTGAAAAAATATAATATGGTCATGTTTTGGACCTGAAATTTAAAATGTGTGGGAGAAGGATTAGGAAAGAAGAGTCATTCTATAAAAGAATAAAACAGAATAGCCTTTTGCTAGAATATAAAAGAATAGCCTTTTGCTATGAAAGTTTGCCAAAATTTCATCAAGTCATATGACCCTGGAAAATATCTCTTGGCAGATGTCCAGTAGAGACTTGTGTTCTGTCCACCAAGGATGTTCCATCTGGATGGTAATGTCCCTGCCAAACTGAGCATGTGCAATCCACTCAGAATAATTAGGCATGCTTTGCTCTAGGAAGGACAAAATTCCTTTGCAACTCTTCCTTGCAACTGCAAGAAACTATGGGTGTGGAGAAGGAAGATAAAAAAGGGGTGAGAAGTATGACTTTTTTTTGGGAGGGGTCTGTGATTTCTTTCTGTTGCAGAAAGTCAGGTAGGAAGGACCTGAGGGAGGGAGCAGCCATACTGGAATGAAGGAGGGTGACAAAAGGGAGTGACAAAAAGTAAGGAGAAACAAGTGTGAGGGAAGACCACAACAACAGCACCTGGCATGACAGAGTTGGGAGACTAAGTGAAAACAGTAAATATGTAAGATTGACAGAAAACAGTAAGTTCTGAAAACTCCAATATAAGAGGTAAGGGCAAAAGGTGAAATCCAGTTGTCAAAGAGAAACTGAGAATGACACACTTTTTCCCTGCATGTAACCCCTGCCCTGTACAAGATGGATGCTACTTTGGCTCTGAATTGGGACTAAATATTAAGTGGGACTATACTTAATTTATTGTAAAAATAAGAATTTATATTTAGCTGAGGTAGTGGATGATGAGGTACAGGACTACTACCATGGCGGCAATGGAGAGACGAGACTGTCTTTTGTAAGATGAAGTAGAATTTTACCTTTGAAAAAGTCTTTCAAACTCCATCTTTACCTCATTTGCATCTGTGATAGCAGTGCTACTCAATTTAGTTGAATGCCATTTTAAACATGCACAGCACCCTACAGCTGAGGAAACATCAGTAAATTCTTACCATTACAACTGCCTTTGAAATGAGCTACGATGTTTAATACACGTATAAAGAGGTAAAAATGCTGACAACCCTGAAAAATCCAGCACGAGATGACTTGTGTTTGGTGATCAACAACTAATATTGTCGTACCTCAGACTTCTAGCTGTAATGTAGTAGTATTTATACCACCGAAGAATATCATCATTAATTGTAAATCCTTTAGATTGGTGAAAGCACTCTAAATGTAATTAATTATTTTATATTCAGTGCATGGTTTAGCTTCTTAAATAGGTTTAGGCCATATACAGGATGAAAAGATGTAAAAAAAGAATAATTATCCGTATGAACAGATTCCAGTTAAGCTTAATTATGACATTCTATGATACCCAAGTTATGTGTTATTTCAAACTTATTCTTTTAATATGACTTATTAGATGCAACTAGAATATGAACGTACTTCATCAGATAAACTGCAAAGGAAACAAAGACAAAATCACTATTTTATTCATTAGAATTAGTTGATTAAATTCCATTGTAAGGGACAAACTAAAGTCTCCATTGTTAGTATTTATCAAATATGAGCCACAAATATAAACAGTAACTTTTGTACAGACTAAATTAGCATTTAGGTGTTCATTGAAAAATTCTGCCTGTTATTTCCAAAAATCATGCTAGACATACATTATGCTTTTCATCCTCAGAGTGATTCTGAAATATTAAATTTCAAAAGTAAAAAAAAAAAAAAAAAAGGGATGGGGGAAACATCTGCTACTTTGTAGTAGTATAATTTTTCCCCCTAGTAATCTTTAATAAACTTCTATCTGAAGTATTTTTTCAACCTTTGTAATTTTTATTTATATTTGATGTAGTTAGCAAGTGAAAGTTATATTTACTAAATTATATTAATGCTTTTCTCACTAAACCCTGAAAATTTATTCCTCAAGTGTTGCAACTAAATTTCTAAAAGTAAACAAATATAATTCATAGACAATGTATATATTTAAATACAGAATAACAGAAGTAATTACCTTTCAGTATCTCCACTGACCGTGTCCCCTGCTCTCTGTAGAAGAAAAACAAATAGTATTAAGCACGACTAAAGACTATACTTCCTTCACGCACTCGACATAGCGGTATCTGCAGCAAAAGCAGTCACAGAAGTAAAGCACAGTAGTCATTCTGTAACTCTAAGGAAAAGGAAATGGAAAATTTAGTTCAATTTCTAACTAAATGTTATTTCACAATGAAGATCATGTTTAAAGCAACTTGCATCTGCACTTATAATGTAGTTTCGGCTGCTGTATAATTGTGATCAAAGCTCTTTAAAAGAAGAAGGGAGCTAAAAATGTGTTAGAATGTCAATGTTTTTTGCAAAAATGTTAATATTTGAAAGGGAGTTTGTTAAGTGTAAAGGGCAAATATTACAATATGGAATACAAAATTTCAGAATAACAAACTAGAGGATTTTAAGAACAATGATGAACCTATCATCAAAACTTTCTTTAATACTATTCTTACATAGCTTTACATAACTTCATTTACTACACTGGTTATTCCTCTGAGGTTTGGAAATGAACACGTCTTTTAGCAGTAAGTGATTCAGGATTAAAAATAAAATCTTCAGACTGTTTTTGTTACTTAAACCAAGCTTTATGATGGAGAAGTTTTCCCACAGCTAAAAAGCAGTTTCTAATCTTGAAATTACAAAAATGTATGTTTTAAAATTAATGTGTTTGTTTATAAATGCAGAAGTTCGCACTTGAAAAATCTTTTACTCTAAATGCTTTCTGAATAACCAGAAACAGATTATTTTTTTGAAGTATAATGTTTGTGTTTTAATGTCACTACTTTAGGCATACTGTAAGATATTTAATCACACATGACTTCAGAGGACTGTTACAAAACTGAAATGCAAGTTGCACATGTAGAAGACAGGAAGTCTGCTGGGTCTGTTTAACCACATGGGCTGTAACACAGGTGTATTGTTACAGCATGTATTTTTAAGAAAACTTTAAAATGTTCAGGGGACAAGCACACATTTTGCCACCTCCCTCCTTCACATATCCCCCTGGTCTATCCATATACAGAATCATTTATCATCTTTTACCATATTATCTCTACTATTGATAATAGATGTATTGCTACTTGAAGCAGGCAAAAAACCCTTAAGTGATCAAGTTACCCTGGTAATAACTAATAAGTTTGGAGGGGATTGATGATACCACAGTAATATTAAAGCAGCTGAAGAGTCTTGTTCGTCACCCGCTTGCATCTAATAAGATTAGATTTGTTATCTAACCTAAGATCAGACAGACATTTTCCCCAGAGCAGTACCACGTAGATCTACACAACTACTTTTTCTTCTTTTCTCTCAAGCATTCCTGTTATCCAAAGTGTTCCTAATATCCAAAGGAGAATCAACCTGCCGCTGGAACATGGTGAACGTACAGCAGGATTATTAATGACAAAGATTTATTTCCAAACTATAATGCATATGAAGGTACTGACGGCCTATATAAAGTCAAAAGTGGATCAGTAAATCAGTACATGAAGTTTCATAATGATCATTGTAATGATCATAGGGCTGAAAATTAAAGAATGCTAAGCACTCTTCCTGATTTTGCAGCTGGTACATTCTGTGACATGCTTGTGTTTCGGTTAAACCACGACATTCACTTATGTAGGCTTTCCTGTATCTTACCTTCCGCAATAATTAGGATGCTACATATTTTACAAGTAACTCTTGTTGCTGCATTAAATACTATTTGCTACTAAAAATTTGCCTTTTACTTGTTCTGGTAATTGATTCAGTTAAAATATCCTAGCAAATGTGAGTATCAAAGGTGGTTACCGTTCAAATAAGATTATCTTGGCTAATGAAACGTAATGAAATGGTGCCCTTACACTTAAAGCAGGGAGTTCTCCTACATACCTTGCTGAAACCAGGCAAAGGTAGGAGCTCCCCATTGAATAATTGAGTACACAAAACTATAGCAGGCTTTCCTGAGTGCTATAAACAACTTAATCCTCCTTAGAGTACACTGAAATCTAGTCTAAAGAACCTGCAAAAATGAAAATATACCCTCTAGAAATATTCATATTTTCTTGAAGCAGACTGTAAGAGATAACGGCTTACGTCTACAGCAAAATATGTCTTTGAAGAACATCAGTAAAATCCTGCATAATAAATGTCAGATTTCTGCTGCTGCTAATGCACTATTAAATATGAATGAACCAATCTGATCATCCCTGAAAATACTGTGCACAACCTAGTAAAATATTGTGTGGCCAACCGAGTAAAAGAACTTTGACAGCAGCGCTACCCATGATACTGTTACAAAAATAAAATTTACTCCTACTAGAAGGCTCAAAGGTTTTCTCATATCCCTCTGCCTTCTAGTGTTACTAATTTTAGCAACTAAAAGTGGGAAAAATAATTTAGTCAGTTTAAGTGTTTCCCATTCTATTTCTTAATTAGTAGAGGCCTTTCTTTTCTAAAACTGCTCCCAAACTAAAAGCAAAGTGTTTTCCAAATCAGGGTTTTTTCACTTTCTCTCCCAAATGGGACTCATCACATACTCCCTTCCCCGACAAAGCTAAAATAATCCTCCTTGTTCACACTGTGCTGGCCGTCTTCTTTTCATCACCTGTATTACAAATTTTCACTACCAGTACTGAACTAGCCCAGTTACTTATTTCCTTCCAAAAAAATGCACAAAGAACACCTATATCATGGGCAATCACCTTGGATCGTGGTTCCGAGATTCCTTTCGATCAGATGTATTCCGTGAGTACAGCTGTAAACAATTGTTTGGATGTTGTGGACTTGCATATATTAGACTGAAAAAGACATACTAGAGCGAAATGTGCTTCTGTTAATAAAACATGTTTTTTCTAGAGGCCTGTCTTTCAACACCACTAATTTTTTGCATTAATAAGCACTGATTTTCAAAGATATTGAATAATCTAATCTAATTAACTGAAGAATAGTCTGTAGTAGCGAAATTTAACAATGGCTCTATAATAGTGGGAAAAAGAAAAAATATGAGTTAACCGTTTAACTACTCATAGATTATGCAAATTGTAACTGATTATTAGTTCACTGCAATTTAGAAAAGAGCAAAGAAGAATATCTGTCTAAATATAGAGAGGGAGAAAATAGTTGATATGAGTACTTGAAAGGTATTTGTTTTAAATATAATTACAATGCTAGCAATAGAAAACATATTTATGGCCTTTTAAGTTTTTATCAACAATTTATTAGAAAAAAATCTCTGCTCCCAACGGACTCATTAATGACACACATATTACTACCAGTATTTAAGTACGCACACTAGGGATTACTATAGATTTATGTACATACACATATGTATGACCTTTTACTTGACTGAATTTTTATCCCCAAAGAAGCTATCATTGGAGTACAATCTAGTTGCGAGCTTGAAATGCCAACCTTATAAAAGGATTTCTGATAGCATATATGGAAAAAACCACGCAGTGGCATTTCTATACATGTGTACGTATAGCTATAATTAATTACCTTGTGTAATTGTAATTACTTGCACAGATACAATACTGATAATGACTTATATGAGGTAGACTCCTATCTGCAATTTCAGCAGCCTTATATATCATTTTTTTGAGCAGTTGCTTCTTAACAGTGTTATGTTCCTGATATTTGGAAAACAAATTGCCTTATCCTGGTTCCCAAACTAAAACTTTACTTCATCTTACTAAAAGGCCACTTTCATGACTAGCAGACATGTGGAAGGCTCAGGAGGCACAAGTCTTGTCATGCTGTCACAGACTATAAAGCACAAATTCTGTGAAATTCAGGTCACTGGCACCTATCAGCCTTCTTTAGAATCAGCTTCACATTTATGTAGCTCTAGGGATTTTAGTGGATCTACTTCTGACTTACACAAGTAGAAATGAAAGGACAATAAGGCCTATATAGTCTAACAAGCAGATCTGATGATCCTCTCCCAAAGCAAATCCCGTAGGAACTCCTATTGATCCTGAAATTTCTATAAATAACTGATAACCAAAAAATTGTTTCCTTGAATGAGGATTTCATAATGAAAAGAAATATTTTCTCCTAAGAAGTAAAGAAATCTCATAAATCACAGAAAACAGAAGAACCCTGAACTGCAGAGATAGTGTGAAAACATTCAAAAGTCATTGTTTATTTGTTTTTTACTAGTGGAAGAGACTAGAATAGTTGGTAATGAGGCTAGAATAGTTTGATAATGAGAGTTACTAATCTCAATGGTCAAATGCAATATATTAATTCCATCTAGATATGTCATTTATTCAGATGCAAAAAAGGTTCTTTAACCTTTATTATAAATACTGTTCTTCTATTCTTCTATACTCAGATACTGAATTCCCTACAAAAATGATTTCTTCTCCTCCTTCCCTAACTCACATATTCATTATCCTAAGCATTTCTTACATTATGTTTGTTCAAAAGTGAAACAGTAACCTTGTTGCCAGGGGCTTTACTTATCTCTCTAGCTCAGTGAGCTGATGCTTAACCCATTGAATATACTTGCAAAATTATTATGCCAGCTAAAAATGAAAGCAGCCTTTGAGGTTTTTCTTCCACTCACTCTCGTTGAGGGGAAAGATAATAGAGAGAGGAAAAAATCTTATGCAAGTTACATCCATGTATGGTTCAGAGGTTCTCAATTTTTATTCTGAAAAAAAAACATATAAGAGGTGAGAAGATTAACTGAAGAGAGAAGAAAAATATCCACTCAGAATTTTTAATTATGTGATACATTATGAACATTATGTCAGCACATAGTAGGTAACAGAGAAAGCAGCAAGTTTTTTAACAGAATGGAAGGTCCATTTTTGGAAAAATGTTACATCCAAAAGAGAAGCTATCCCAGATTATACATGAAGTAAAAAAAAAGTATTCTAAAAGAATATCTAAAGGAAGACTGCCCTGTGACTAACAAAATTTATCTTATGTAGTAAAGCAAAAAATAGTCCAAAAAGACAAATCACAACAATGGATAAACTGTATTTTAAGTTGACCAAAGCCTACCTTTGTACTCATCAATGCACTCTTTTAATTTAAGGGAGGTTTAATCTGAACATCAAAGGTGTAAAAATAAACAAACAAAATATCCACCCCACCACCCCCAAAAAAACCCCAATAAAAAAAGTCCTTCTTTTCTTCAAAAACTAAGAATAAATACTGCACCAAAATAGAATAAATACCCCACCAAAGAAATGGGTGGGGTTCTTTTTTGGCAAAGAAAAACAGCACACGAACTTGTAAATATATTTGTGTTCTCCAAAACTCCTGTTTTTCTGGAACAGACACCAGATATGATTTTGTTGCCATAAACTAATTAGAACTACTGAGTTTTATGGAATGAGCAATCATTCCATGTTGCATACTAGCAATCTTAATTTTATACAAGATGTATAGCAGCTAAAGTGGACATTCACTTGAAGTATCCACTAAAGTTTAGAGAATAGAATTTTATTTCATCACAAAAAAATTACAAGGTAGAATTTAATGCCATTTAATAAAAGGTACAGTGAAGTTTTACAGATTTCACATGAAAAACACAATGTAGTTCTTCCTGAGGAAAAAAGCATTCAGAGCCCTAATAGAGTTGGAAATCCAATCACATGAAATTAGGTTGTTAGACGGAATGTATTTCTGAACTGCAAGTTTCTACTGTCATGAAGCACAAACATTTTCTTGCTGAAAAGTTAAGAACAGCCGACATGCAGCCCAATATTCAGCAGTGATTTTGCTGCACAGAATTCCATTGGAAAGGTAATGGAAGTGGAAGATGGGAGTGGCTGAAGTCGAAAGGATGTAGTGTAGCTCAAGAAGTTACACAGGTCAGGGAAAAAAGACAGTCAATTCCTTCCCCTTCCTTTTTCTCACTTCCCCCATTCCTCTAGGTACAGGCTACCCGTGACCCTGTCCTGTACAGGACTGACTTCCTTTTCTGTCATGCAATGCTTTCTCTCATCCTCATTCTCTTGCTGGGGAAGGTAGGAAGCCTGCTGAAAAGGTGAAGAGGGAAAGGACAGGGACCAAGGCCTGAGCAGTGAGTAGAGAGGAAGACTCAGAGGAGAGTCTTCAGAGTACTACAGCTGGCTTCCTGCATACTGATCCTTTTGTCAGCAGCAGCAGGAGATGATATTTGTATTACAAGGAAAATGAGTTTGCATATTTGCATTTGGTGCATTCTTCTGGATGATAAATATTGCAATTATAGTAGCAATAATATCAGTTGTAGCTAATATTTATTAACAAATGCTGAATCATATCAATCGGAACGGCTGTTAAATTTATCTTTAGACTACATATACACAATCAGAAATAAAATACTTTTTTTTGGTAGCCTGAAGAAATAATAAAAAACCCCCACAAATTCATTTGCTAAAATAATACAATACAGTAAATCTTAGCTCTGTTGTAGCTTTCTGGAGTCAAAGGACTCCAGAACGCTTTACAAATTGCAATTTACACATGAGGATACAGTAGGTTAATGAATGCTTCATTTGCTAACTTTCATTGGTAGTTTGTAGTGGTTCGTTTGAAGACTGCAGAATAACATAATTTAAATATGCTGTAATACAGCAAAATTACTTATGAAAACATTGTGTATGTTTGGATAAAGACAGCCTCATATTTGCTTGGCTGTAAAGCATCCTAATATAACTATCAGTTTAAAGAATTCAAAACAAAAAAGGTAGCCTAAACATTTGGAAGCAAGCAATAATACATAGCCTGTCTCATGGTTGAATTGCTGAAGCAGGTATCACAGGCCAGTGCAAATACATCAGTCCTAACCACTGCAGTGTGTTCAATGCAAAATTCCAGGCCCATTCCATTTCTCCTGAAATACTGCATGACTGGAGCCCAAGACAGGTCTACAACAAATAATGGAGATGCTCATACCTCAGCTGAGCTTCACAACTGCTCTATAGGGACGGATGGACATACTATGCTTGGATCCAGATGCAGTATATTATTTAAGGAGTAAGCTCAACCATTTTTCTAAGTTGCTTCTGCATCTGAAAATGTATACCTGAAACAAATGTTGGTTTGCGCTGTGCACATACATGAGCTAAATTTGGTCTAACTTAGAGAATCTATACACAGTTTTCACTTTGCATTATAGACAGTATAAAGGGTACCAAAAGTTCAGACTCAATGGTAATTTCACTTCCTTAGTGCAGTGGAATTCATAGGCAAAACTTTTCAGCATATAACAGAGCTTACTTTATGGAATAAATTGCTCAGGACTAGAACCTAACAAATTTAACTGCCTTCTTGCTTCTCCTTACTGCAAATAGGTGGTTTTTATAGAAATCAAAGGCAACCATAGTTTATTTCTCTTTATTTTCCCTTGTATTGTAAAATGCCTTTTCCCTTTTGAACTGTTTATACGTTAATGAAGAGCATAGTTTAGAGAATCATGTCTGAACAGAACTGTCAAGAAATATATTATTGGACATTGCTACTGAAGGATCCATCTTACAGTACTAGCTAGATACTTGTCAGCTCAAGCCTTCATGTACACAGTTATGGTACTATACTAATGCAAAATAATCTTATCTTACAATCAATACAACTGGACAGAATCCGTTTGAAGCTACAGAAGCTAGAAAGACTTATATTAGCTTCTCTGAGCAGCTAGATTCCACGTAATTATTCTCATAGTGATTTTTCAACATACCTGTAAGGCGGGGAGAGAATGTTTTCCATATTACAGATACTTAAATAAAAAGCAAAGATAGAATTTATTCAGCAATTCAGAAAGGAAATAAAACTCTGAAGGAAGTAATTTATCCTTGACACTTAGCACAGTTTTGTTTCTTCCTGAAAAACCAGGAAGGAAGAAATAAAATATGAACACTTTTCCTACAAAACTGGCAATAAAAGACTCCTCCTTCAGTCATATGGAGCTGAATACATATGATTCTCCCAGACTATGTTAATTATTATAGTTATCACAGTAGCACTCAGACTGCCTATCATCCAAAAAAAGTGTCTGGAACATCTGGCACATCCCAGCATGCATGCATTACAGAAAAAAACCAGATCTACATTGTTTTTGCACACATTTTAGTTCTCAGCGTGTACAATTAAACTTTATGTCATTTGTCAAGCTGCCTTCTGCAGCTCCAAGAACAGTTAAATAGCATTTACATCATTCTGTGCTAAAAGGCATGCGTTACCAACTTCCTGTGATCAGCAGGAAGAAAATAAAAAGCAAGTTAAGCAAGTGCTGTGAAACAATGACTAACTCTAAACTACTATAATGCTTCAAATTATCTTTAAAATAAAAAGTGACTACTGCCATAACATTCTCAATGACTACCCTAAAGCAGCCATTATTTCTGTTTTACTATGTAGGAAATATTGAAATGAAAGAATCTCTCTTAAAATGCATTAAAAATTAAGTCTCTTCTACACAGTGAATTCTAATTCACAAAAAATCTAGAAGATTCAATAGTTTATAATCCAATTTCTTAATATATGATATTACAAAATATACAATTACTTTGTAGATAATAGGCCCAGAACATTTATTGCCCAGTAAAACCAGATGAGAGATCATTATCTTATTTGAGAATTTAATGTAGTAACCAGCAAATTAAATTTCAGAGCTTCAGAAACTAGTGCAAATCTGAGGCAGTAAAACCACAAAGTTGAACACCATGTGGATTTTCAGACCGGGTCTGGAATAAGAACTTCAATATTCCTTCCAGACAGAAGCTGGTTCCCGTAGAGCAAAATGTAACTGAGCAGCAGAAAATGTACAGTTCACTAGAATTTTTAAAAATCCTGAACCTCAGTTTAAAGATGGAAAGTGTTTTCCGTTCAAGACTTTTTGTGTTTTGTTTTATGGGGAAAAATGAAAAATTTCTCATGTACATCTGGTCTACTGTGCAGGAGTCCTACTTGATAAGTTAATTTTCTTCAGAATGAGCTCTGGTAATATAAAATAAAAACATATTCAGATTTTAACTCTGTTCTTGTAAGCCCAGAGTCTATTCCAATACTGTATTTCAGCAATGCTATAATGGATATACTTTTGTGATATTTACATATGCCTCACTATTTAGGCTTAGTATGGTAAACAATGTCACTTCAGAGGTGAAGCATTAGTAAACATAGGAAGTCATGTTCTAAGAAATATTCTATTGATTAATAATTAATTATAACAGCCATGTTAATTGTAATTGACTCTTCCTCAGATTCTGTGACATTCATCACAGCCTTACATATCAATTAAATTAGAGTTATAAATATACCCTGAAAGGGGCAGTGTTTCTTGACAGTAACATTTTACTGCAACATAGCTTTATGCATCATTTTATATCCTGGGCATATTGCCAGTATTGCATTACCTAAATATCCATTTTATATAGTAACTCTGCATCCTCACAGCAACTTATGAAATCAGTCTGATTGTTTAATTTTAGGTTCCAAATCAACATTCCTTCCAAAGCATTAATCTAGTGGTGAATCTGTGCAATTACCAATTTTGTAAAACTTCTTACGTCTGTGTCTGGTAATTTAAACTACTGTTAATTAAGAGCTTTTTTTTTTTGTACGTATTTATGTAAGTGCTTAGAAAATAAAGCAATAGCTAAGTGACACTGTGTATCTCAATTTCTCCTTCCATCATGTCATACTTGTTTGCTTACAGGACAGTGTCACCTTCCCTTTACTAAAGATGATTAAGATCCTATTTAACATTATCATCTCCATTTTCCAAAGCAGTTATCTGGGTTGAAATTTTGATCTATATCCAAAAGTTGTTCTGGGCATGTGTTAAGTGTAGAGGAATTAATGGAAATTTGATTATTACAGTTCTGCAGTTTTGACTTCCATAAAAAAAAACCAAACCAAACCAAACTAAACCAGTTTTGTCATCTGATAGTACTGCCTCCAGACAGCTGAGAAAAAACAAAACACAGTCTAGAAGAGGAAGGAAAAGGTAAGCTGACCTCAGACAAATTCTTTTTTTTTTTTTTTTTTAATATGAAAGTAGCAAAAGTTGTTTTACAGTAATTTGGTTAGGTAAAGTTTAGAAGTATCTTCTTTTAATTAACCTTAGTCTTGTTGTAGAACAAATTCTTGATAGAATGAAATCTCATTATCCAAACAAGTGAATATATTAAAATACTTATGAAAATCCTGGTAACACCTTTAGATATTAAGGAAATTAGATGATCTACTTAAAACCTAAATTTCTATCTAGGAACACAACTATGTTATTTTTCTCTTCCTTTTTGATATCAAAATGCCATTAAATGTTCTTTGATATTTAAAATTTTCATTCTGGGTAGCTATCTTTCAGGATAGATATGCCAAACAATTTTTTGCTTTGCTTTTCAGAATTCTTTCAGTTCTCAAAGTGGAAGGATGTTGTTAATACGAATGATTCTGTACTGGCAAGAACCCACAAAACCTGTGTCAGCAACTCTTGTATATTTGTCGACTCAGTTCCTCTTGTATATTTATAAGGCAGTTGACTAAGTGCCTGAGATATTCCAATTCTTATGACTATCTGCTGAAGGACTGCAAAGGTCTGTCTCTAATGGTGTTCAGAAAATTTATGGTGATAAAAGAATTTATACCACTCTGTCAGTCCATGAATAATCATTTTACATGTGTCCTCCTCTGTAATTACTGCACGTTATAGTAGAGTTTATGCAACACGTACTGCACTGACTTTTTGGGTAGACCAACCACTACATGTAAAGTTACCTCCTCCCATGATACTGCCTTTTTTCCAGTTTCCTGCATTTCCTTCAGATGCTTTACAGTTGACATATTATGTCATTAGGTTCTTTTATCATATTTTTTGTGTTATCATACAATATCATATTACTAATTTATCACATCTGTTTCAAATAGTTGCATTTCTTTTAATACACAATGAAAGACACAGAATGAAGAACTGCTCCTAGTCACTGTGACCTACAAACAGAAAACCATTGACAAAAATAATTTAAAAGTGCGTACTATAAATTGTAGACAATTAAGATAAAATAATATTTCCATAATGTGCAACTGGTTGTTTTTCTGTATAGAGTGATCTGCAAACTGCTATACAGAACACAAAGCTCATATGATGGTATGGAAATCATGCAAGATAATATATCTTCAGTTCTGAAATCATGGTGAATATGTGGCACATTAATCTTGAAGAGAAATGCCATTTTTATTTTTGAAAGAGTATCCACTTCAGGACTATCAACTTCTGACTACTTTGGTGAGATTCATCTGTTGCCTAACATCTGCCTCTGAAGTTATGACTTTTGTCATTGCTAGGCTAGAAGGGCAGTAGATCTGATTCAATCTGATGATTTCCTAACAAACTCAAAGTGTTAAATTCTGGTTTAATTGAGTTAAACAGCGACTTTTATCTCAACTTTGCCAGGAAATCTATTTTGCCTTGGAACTTTAAACAGAGGGTGCATTGATGATGAAAAATAAATCATGTGACAACAGGCCTGACTCTGGGAACTTAACCAATAACTACCATTATTTAAAGGGTGCAACTAACACCTTACCCCATATGACCCATTTACCTTTCTTCAGAAGTCAGGTGAGTCAGCAGACAACCATCACTCTCAAATTAACTAAACCCCGTTGATTCATCTACCAAATTACAAAATATTGTTTGGTTTTTTGCAGACTTGCATAATAATTTTCTCATTCATCCGAGTAAACTAGCTACTGCTTTTTTCTCTGGATTTGAAATCCTTTTCCTTGACTTTGTGATCTTGATAATCTCTGTAAGAGTTTATGGACAGAATAAACATCTCTTGCTAAACAATCACATGACTTGATTTATAAACTACTTGACTTTCTCTGAAGTTGGGGAAAAAGACCTTCCACCTTTTCCAAAAATACTAACTTCAAGTGGCATAAGGGAAACTTAAGTTTCCTGAAGACAGAAGAAAAGTGTCTGATCTTTAGACTATCAAATGCTGACAGCTTGCAGCAACAGAGATGAATCGCTGGCTATATTTCAAATGTATCCCCTTAGGTGAACCTTACTCAGCTCTCAGACTTGATGCAAATATAGTCATCTCCCAAGATTTTGCTCAGAGAGAGAAACACCAAGTAGAAGCCCCAAATGTAAAAAAGTCCAAAGAAACTTGATACAAGTCCTGCTTTTTCACTTATGTCTTCCTAGGAGGAAATTCACCAGGATTGGAAAATAAATACACCTTGAAAAGCTTCCATACCAAATGTGGGGAGGAAATAGGCTTTTTTCAGTAAGAAACTGCCCTGAAGGTATTAAGGTTTGAGCACAAAATACTTTGAAGCCACTACTCTGTGTCATGAGAATGGAGCAGTCCGCTCCCAAATGGTAGGACCATGAGTAAAATTTAAGAATGCTTCTATAAAAGGCAATATACACATACAAAGCATGAACAGTGAGGACTATTGATTATTTCAGGACATCCAAATCAGTACAGAGAAATTCTGCACTAGCCGACAGTCATGAGAACCTAGTGCTTTTTCATGGTGGCTACAAGAACTGGCCAGTCATTCGTCCAATGAATTATATCTTCTCCATAGTTTTTAGTCCAAAATATTCCCTCTATTATCAGTATGAACAAATTCACATTACTAGACTCTGGCCATGGTACTGCAATTTAAATAAACAGTAACTCCATTAAGGTTGTCTGTTTTTACAAGACATAATGATTGAAGTGGAAATATAAAAAGCATATAAACTAATCTATAATTAATTATTATCAGAGGCTGCATATGGGATCCTTATGAACCTTTGAAAAAATTATAAGGTCAAATTAAACTAAACTCAGTGAGACTGAGTAATTAAGAGCACTATTTTACTTAAAGCATCTGATATCAAATGGTCCTTGCCTTGCATTTTTCCATTCTGTCTAGACCGTTCTTATGTGAAAGCTATCGTGATACTGACATTAAGCAACTTGCTTGGACTATAAAATACAACATTAAAACAAAGTAGAAGAATATGCCTTTATACCTGTTTCAATCCTAAAAGAAAAACATTTTAGCGTTTTTCCATGTACTTTATGTAATAAGGTTTTTTGTTATGTACTTACGTGATAAAGTGGAACTGTATTGTTTTCTGCTAGCGAGAAATTCAAGACATCTTGCTGTCCAGGTTCAAGCCTAACATTAATAGTAGATGTCAACACAGATGGACTAATAGGGTAGTTTGGACTGCTTGTGTTTTTGCCCTTTTTTCTTGACCTACGACCTGTGTCCCTTTTGTTGTCTTTTTGTGTCAAAGGCTCTTCTTGGATGACCAGTATCTTGTCATCACTCAGATATCGCAGGAGTGAATTCTCAGAGTCAGTTGTTGGAGGGAAGAAAAGAAAAAAGAAACATTAGTAAGAGGAAACAGAGAACCATTTTGGCTGCATCTGTATTGTCAGCTCGGTTAATTCCCCACTTCATCTGAGGCTCTTTCCTCTGCAAACAAAACTTATTTGTACCAAGGTTCCAGTCAAGAGCAAACTAAGTAGTTGGCACAAAACCTAGGCACAGAGAAGATGGTGGTGCATACCCAGGTCCTTGTGTGACAGATAGTATGAAGCTAGTCTACATCGTATGGCTTGTGTAACAAAGAAAATATAAATACAGCCAAAAGGTTTCAGTGAAATGTCCAAGATCATCACTTGGTATTGTTAAACTGGAAAGAGTCATGTGAATGTCAAATGAATTCTGAGGGCTTGCACTGGACTCAGTACCACATTTACTGACACCCCCTGCCATTTGAGGTGAAAGTGAGCACACACATAAAATATTTGTGAATTTTATCAAGCAGGGAGTATCTCTGGGACCATTACAGAGGCAAGGATTGTAATTTCAAGGAACCTAACAAACCGGAATAATGGTATTAAGGAGATGTGCAGTATACTTGGGCACAATTTCAAAATGGGAACTGGCCAGGCAACAAGTCTAAGGAAAGGAATCTGTCTAAACTAAACATAAATCAACAGATCTGGAATAAATCAGAGAAGTCTTGTGCCTTAAATGAAATTTATTTTCTCTTGGAATGGAAGATTACTGAAAAAGGCAGTTTAAAGTCCTGTATTAATTTTCAAGAATATAATTCAATTTTGTCATATTGTAAGTTGAACTCCTCTTAGCTACCCACACTGTGCCTAAAAGATTCTGAAAAAACTATTTATTTAAGAATCTTTAACAATTGGCATAACAATAAATATATTTGCACATTTGGAGAATATTCTTTTGAATTATATAATCACTTTTTAGCAGAGGAAAAAAAGGAAAAAAAAGGAACTTTGCTATCACCATGCTTCTCCCAAAGTTCATAATTCCCACTAGAATCAATAGAAATTTATATGATTAGGACTGCTGGTCTGAACAGTGACAGTACAATTGCTGATTCTGGTTTCAAATATTCATTCATAATAATCAAAATGTGTCTCAAAGGACATTACCTTACATCTATAACGTCACTTATTGTTTTCTAGAACTGTGCAGATTAAGAACTGATTGCTATTAACATATATCTGAATCTTATAAGTCTTTTTTCCCTTGATGTTTCTCTTTCTTTATGGTAGAATTAGATAGAGTAAATCCCTCCTACTAATACAAACTTTTTAATTTTCAGAAATAGAAACACAAAAACCGAGATACTAAACAGGCTCTTTTATATTCTCCGTGGCACTCAAGAAAAATAGATTTGGTTCCTGCAATATCTTCATGCTTCTTAAGTAACAAAGAAAAAAAAACCTTGGAGAACAGCAGAGAAAAAAAAAATAATACTCACCTCTGCTTCCCCTCTTGTACATGTTTTGTTCTTTTGACTCCCCTATCCAACTGTACTCAGTAGGCATAGAAACAGGCCTTAAATCTCCTGGAAACAATTCAAGACAAACCAATATAATTTTTGAAGACTACAAATAGAAGGCTGTAGAGTAAGTAATGCCTATAAGTTACAGGCATGACAAGACCCTTCAGAGCAATCCTTTCTATCAGCACCTATACATTATTAAAGCTGTAGCATTCAGGATCATATAAACATCATATATGCCGGATTCTCCTCTTCATTATACCGATCTGAAGAAAAGTACCGCTGACTTCGGTGAAAGCACTTGTAAATGTAAAGCAGGTTACAAATTTATTTTTAAACTCTGTTCTGTAAAAACTTCCTGACTCATTAAATAGGTGGTTTAGAATAAAGAGAGAAGCAGTTTTTAAACGGACTAATATGCTTTACTAAAACTAGAAAGACTATTAATACAGATACAACATTACATATCTATCAGTTAAACAGTAAAACCTATCTGACCTGGAAAAACACACAGTGAGTAATGAGGGGATCTCATAGCTTCAAGGAATGTAAATTTCAAATGCCTTAAAAAGAAAACAGAGTGCAGGTTGGTAACAACAACAAAAAGAAGATTCAGACATTAGGGTTTTAATTACTACGATTTTATGGCACTGTGGCTGTAAGATATTAACGTGCATTAGTCATTCCCTACTACGGTATCAGTAGAACATTGATAGCAGGCCATTAAATGAGGAATACTACAAAACTGACTATAAAGCATTAGCACTTTGGCCTTGTCAGTGTGCATTATTATCACAAAACATACCCTCTAGATTATGGGTTAAATTCTGTCTGACCCATAAAGCCAAAATGCCTTTTTCCATATACCAGCTGACTAAATTTAGTGTGTTTCTTTAGCACTCCAGCAATTTTTTTTAAAGTAGTTTGCTACTGTTCTGTTTCTAGGATAATTACAGAATTTAAATGTGAACAAGAGTTTCTTTTTCATTATCAATTTCCCTAGGTTGGTTAGAGCGACAAAGTATTTTCTGTGGATTATTTGTATGCTAATATAGTTTTTTATTCACTTTTCTTCCAAAATACAGCTTTTTAGCTACTAAAATGTTAGGAGGATTTAAGAACAAACAGGTATATAAGACAAGTATGCTTCTGGATAACATGATTTTCTGAAAATTGAATGAGTAACATATACCTACAGTACTGATATTTTCCCATATTATACTTTTGCTCATACCATAAAAGTTACTGTATAACTAATTGTATGGAAAAAATATGTAGTTTCCTTGTCTGCCTACCAGTTGAAACTACCTTTAACTACAAATGTATTATTCAACTCCTAATCTCAAATTTGGCCTTAGAAGAACAATATTAATTAAGAAAAAACCCCCAACAAATCAAACAAAAGGAAGAATCTGTAATATGGAAAAGAATGAGAAACAAGTAAAGATTATAAATTCAAAAACAAAAATATGAAAATAAGAACGCACATAACAAATTACGATCAACATAATAAAATTTAGCAGTATTTCTGTAAAGAGAAGAAAGGTCTGAAGCTCTGAAGAGAGTTGTAACACAAATACCAGATTCCACAGCACAATCGATGTCAAAAATAGAAATTTAGGACAGGAAACACACAAGCCAAACAAAGGAACTAGCGATTTTGGATACTGCTTATTTTACTTCCAAGTTCTTTCCCAAACAAATGTAAGCTATAAACTGTTTTAACATTGCAACTTGGATCTGTTTGAGGAGTAGAAAATTATTGTGTACAAGTATACCAGTATAAATTGAAAGAAAAAACCCCAAAACTTATTTATGGTGTTTTTGTCTCTTTAACACATAAACAGAAGAGATTTGATATGCATTGCCACAAGAACTCTAAACACCATAGCATGTTAGAGTCGGACTAATATTAGAATATAACTCTAGGTAAAAAAAAAAAAAAAAATGCACTGCAGCAATGATAAATACAAGCTTAATTTTCACAAATGGTTTGAGAAAGTGGACTTCTTATTTGCCTCCTTGGAATTTGCATATATTATCAATGCTGAGCACCTCATCTGCCTGACTATCCTTCCACCTACCAGCTGCAACAGAGACTGGTTTCTAATAATCGCTTCAATTCTGGTAAGTCCATGGCAGGAATTTCTGAACTGTGGTTTGTGCGAGTCCTAGCAATAATGAAAGCATCTGCTCAACCGTGAAAGACTTCAGAAGTTTTATTTTCCTTACTTTGCCCATGGCTATCCCGTTCCAGCATCAGATACGTGTTTATTGGATCTACCATAAATCCTGTCTTTCCACCGAAAGACATATCGTCACTTTGATGGTTCAAATGTACATTTAAGTCAAAAAGTACAGAACATTCTACTACAGTAGAACAAAATTTGGATTTGGAAGTCTGTTAATTGACAGATTAATTTAATCTGTAGTTTAAATAATTCTGGTTTAACAATTGTTTTTGAAACAAAAGCATATTCCTGAGACTTTAAAATAAAATTCCTTCTAGATTTTCAAAGTTACAGAAAATCAGAACTGTCCATCATAAACACAAGAAAAATATTGCTTATTACTGGGATCAGGCACAGAGCCCAACATTTTAAGTCATCATGCAGCATGAACTTATGAAAGTAAGCCAAATACATCCATCTGGCTCCAATTTTAATCACAGTTAAGATCTATCTTTCATTCTAATTTTATTATAAAATGATGTCATTTATCAGGGAGATAAAGATTGAGTATTACTAGTCTTAAGATGGAATCCTACTCTTCAGTGTTACAGCTCTTTTAAGCATCAAGTATATGGCTGTACAAGTTACTAAAAATATCCTACATATAGCAAAGATCTGTTAGAATTTCCCTATTCTGAAAAGGTAGTGTATATATATATATATAAAAACATGATCCTGTTCATTTTACAATTGATTTTTGCCATTTTTTTTTACCATAAATCCAGCTGCAGTTAGCAAAATACAAAAACAGGACAAAAGTTCTGTTTACTTGATAAACATAAGCTAAGATTTCTTTCAAACTGTTAGAATGACAAAAACAGAACAACACTTGGAAAGTTGGATGTCCTTTGCTGGGAAAGTCTAGCTACAGTGAATTATCACTTGCTAGCTACAGTGAACTATCACTGCAGCTTGACGTAATTTGAAGTATCCTTGCAGCTGTCATATTTTCAGACTTGAATTCTACCCTCTCAGCTCTTGAAACAGCAGGTGAAATTACTTAAGTGTCACTCATTAGCTGATCTTAACCAAAAGGTAGCGCAGTTGAAATCTTAACCCAGGTAAGTTATATATTCTATGCCATAGATATCTGATAGATATAATATAGATATATCTGATATATGATATATAGATATATCATAGATATAATAAGAAAACCTCAGCAAACATTTATTGACAGAAGAAAATGCACGTACAGCTTAACTATCAAAGTCTGTTTTGGCATCTGGGGCCATCAGTTGCCCTCTCTTCTAACATTTATGGTGGTAACAACACCTCAGTCTGAGAACAGGGAAGAGAAAGCCGCATCGTCTCTAAGTACTAACAACTGAAAGAAGCATGGGAAACTACATTTAATAACATCCATGGTATCAAATCCTGCACCAGAGACTAACCAGTTCTGTGGCAGACCAACAGAATCAGTGCCTGAAGTGCTTAAAGATTTTTCTTTTTCTTCCCCAACTGTGTTCCATTTCGGCTGTTACTCGGCTGGATCTTCCACTATAACTGCCTTTGGTATTATCTCCATTGAACTGCACTATGTTTCTATTACCTGTGTTCTTCATAGACATTTTTCTTTACTACTCTGAGCTTGTGAGAGGTTTTCCCTTTCCTAGATATCAAAGACAAAAAAATTTAGGAACGTTTTTTAACAAAATGAGAGAAAGGAAGAAACCTTAGTCTTGGAGCAGGTGAACGAAGTACTGATTGACGGCATCACATCTATCTATCTATCTCAAAAGATAGAACCTACCCATACAGAATGCTATGATCAGAAGGAGGAGTCATTGCTTTCTCTGAGGCTCAGAAATAATGCCATTTTCAAAATCAAATATAATTACAGTTTTTAAAAGAAATCTTTTATCTTAAGTCTGTAAACTTTACAAAAATAACTTACTGCCTTGAAAATAAAACCACTGCAAATATATGGAGAATACACTGCTGTATTTCAGTAGTATTCTTCTAAAATTCACCAAACACCGAGCAAATCAGTTTTAACAGAGAAACAAAAAAAAATTTCATCAATTCATTTTCAGCAATACCTTTTATATAGATACATATACTCATATACAAGCACATATGTTTGTATACCTGTACACCTCAGAGATTTACATACACATGAAATTTCTGTATAAAACCAGAGTTTATTATTTTTAATAGCATCTTATATATTTAAGCAGTCCCCATTCTAAGATTTTGAAAGATATTTCTAGTATTAACAATGCATTGCAGGATACTACTCATGTAATTATATCCATTTAATACAGCACTGAATTTTGGAGGGCCTTACATCTTATAGATACTTTTATACCACAAGTAAGTCTTTTCAGGCTCTCCATTGAAATTTAACAGTCCAGAACACTGCAACTAAAATAATCTCCAAGAGCTTGTGAGTGAAACTGAGTAAAATCAAGATTCTAGCTATCCAAATAATATGAACTCAAGTCTCATTCAAAATTTTAAGTGTGCACTGCAGACTAAATATCTTACACACTCCTGATCCTGAATGTTAGCTTATAATTATACTAATTATTCCTTCACATAAACTTTTGTCTAGTATTTAGAGCCAACAGGTCATGGTCTAAAAAAGAATGACAGGTATTTGGGGGTGTTGCAGTGTTAACAACACAATTTGTAAATCTGGTCAATTTAGCAATTTTAAAGAAATCAAGCCTACCGTGAGTGGGTGTTTTTTCTCTTCTCCGCACTCCTGTAGCTCTGCTTCTCTCATACTCAGAGCCCACAGGGTGACCTTCACCTTCAATTAAGGTGTAGTATTTTCCACTCTCATGCTCCAGAAAATAGTTCGGAGATTCAGAGCCTTTCATTCCAGACTTTCCAAATTTGCTGATGTCATCACAAGACATTATTCCAATTTCATCTCTAAAAACAGTAAACCAGAAGATTATGGAGAAATTAACCATTTTATGATAAAGCTAAAGCGTAAAACTGTCTCTCCCAAACGCTAACAATGAAAAGTCCTGTAATTGAAACGCTATGTGTGTGAACTTTCATAAAAGTGATTCAATTCAACAAGTGTAAATTAATGAAATAATCATTAGGTTCCATTTTAACATAGTTATTCAGGAGTTTTCTAGTGTTTGAGAGGGAGCATAAGGAATTGGTATAACATGAGAAGGCAAGGGTTTCCCTTGCAGAAATGCTTGCTTTAGAATAAGATACAAGTGGTCACATAAAAGTAAATAAAGCTAAATGATTAAAGACTTCTTTAAATGCTTTCTTGGTTTAGGACTAAACCTACGTATTGCTCAACTGGTATCTACCTAAGTGAAAGTGAAGTCTTTCAAAATAATTATATGCTGCTTAATGTATTTCTAGCTCTTAATTTTACTAAATATTTAGTTTGATTGTGGGGCTTTTTATTTGTTTGTTTTTATTAGTCTAGTGAAATTGAAGTGTAAAATTTTATTTTTCAAAACCTCAAATTCATTAGGATATAAATACCTGGGGCCATAAAGTCCTGACATAGGAGACAGAATGAAAACATCCTGGAGTGCCGAGTTCTCCATTTTTGAGGATATGCCCATTGTACTTGTTGGTGTTGTAGAGCTGCTTGTTGGACTGGTTGGAATTACAGGCTGTAAAAAAAAAAAGCACATGAAGAATAAATTAATATTTTCTGCGCTACAAGTAAACAACAAAGTCAATGTGCATAATTTTAGGAATCTTGACCTCTTTTTTTGGATTAGCCATTTTTTCGAATTACTGAAATTTCTTCCAAAAAGATGTCTACTGAAACACTGTTTTACCAAAGAGTTCAAGACTAGTTATGAAAGAAACGGATAAAAGACCGGTAGTGAAGTTAATTTAAAAGCCATCTCATGCAAAAATCTGAGACTCAGAATCAAAATATCATTTTTAACCAATGCAGAAAATCAATTTTATGGGGAGGAAGGATGTACACTATTAAATGCCATTAATACAAAAAATTAATTACAGAACTCTGGAATACTTGCACTGAATGAAAGTGTTCATAACCATAATGTTGGTTTCAGTAGAAGATTTATTGTTAACAAGGACAGAAAACGTAGATTTTTTTAAGAAAACAGAACTCATAGTCATCTATTGTTTCCTATTTTTTTACGGAAACCATAGCCATGATGATTGTACCACAGTGATACAAATATAGGTTCTATGGTGACTAGCAATGAAATATAAATTAACCTAAGCAATAAATGTGAGTATCATAAATATTAAAAGTATTCATAAAGTCTGGGGAACTTTTTGGATTTTTGCATTTTTTAGTTTTTAAATGAAGTTAAACACAATTGTTTTACTCAAACGCCACAGGGAAGCTCAAGTCAATGGCTGTAAGGACTACAACCAAATATTCTGTGCAGGAAACAGATTATACACAAAGAATATTTTTCAACCAAGGTACAGTCTGCATTTATATTCAAGAAATAGAAAATATTTTTATTTAGTATTATTGTTTAGATTATTTATAGGAAAAATTCCCATTCAAATACAAAATTGTGCTTAGACACAACTAGTTTTCTACAGGTGGAAGGAAAACAGAGTGACCTAGAAATTGGATGAAAGCTACGAAGACCAATTATAATATTTTTCTAAATACAATGCTTTCTATCTTCTAGAGATAAACACTGAAATTATTTTTATGTGATTCAACAAATAAAAGCAATCCTAAATACCAAAAAAGGATGTTTTTTCATGAGAATATCAGTCTGCACAGGGGTCCAAATTATACTACTCTTCTATGCTTATTGCTAAGCTTCTTATACTCCGATCAAATGTTTTAGGTTTCTTTTGTATTATCAATATAAATAGATAAGAGGTGACTGCTAAAGACATGAATCATTCACTACTTACTTTCTCATATCTTTGGAAATTAGGGCCTACCACCTTATACACAGTTTCAACCACTACATTTAGAATACTACCATTATTTCTGCAGTTTTGGTGTGGCAGTATTAGTAAAGAGACTAAATATAAGCTATTCTAGTAATCCCCCAACTTACCTGCAGCTGGATACAGTTTCCCACGGGTCAAAACATAAATTATCACCATCACAGAAAGACAAGCAGAAACTCCATTTCAGAATCAGAAAAGAAATTACCTATACCAAGTCTCTTGTGGATAATTTTTTTTCAATGGTTGTATATTCAGCAGTCATCAAGGTTACAGGTTAGTCAATGAAGTTGACAATAGAAAAAAAGGGCGGGGAGAGATATTATGACAGTTCAGTTTGCCCCCAAAGAGGGTGATAGCCATGCTATTCCTGATAGATTTTAAAAAAATCTAACCTTATAGCAATGTAATCTTTTTTGCTTCAATTTAATTCAATTCTTGTCCTACCCATCCCAGAAAGTGAGAACTTTCCTTTTCACTCTTCTTTAACTTTTTATTTATTTTTACATTCTGAATCTGATCTGTTTCCCCTTATTTTAGCTAGAAAACAAGAAAAAACCCCTAATTCTTCCCTTACAGGGCTTGTTTTCTAAAATACTAATGAACTGTAGTGTGCTCTGTACTTTCTCCAAGTGATTAGACTAGGTGTACCCAGTGTATACCAGGTGTACTCAATACCCAGCTGAGATTGTACTAATACTGAATAAAGCACAATAATTATTTCACTTATCTTGTGTTTTATATTCCTGTTTATGTCTCTCAGTCAGGTATTTGAGTTCCTTCCAACATGACATTCAGCTTTTTGTTTACTGTAATTTCCACATTATTTGGAATTATTGCCGCATTATTGAATTGCTACATTCTTTAAAACTGCAATTGATTATTTCAAAGTAGAATACTTTACACTTGCCCCTCTTTCACTTCATTACATTTTTAGAGCTTTTTTCTAGTTTTCTAAACTAATTTTTAATTACCAGCCAAGACTTCATTGCATTTGCAGGCCCTCCTGGTTTAGCACCGTATGCAAATTTAGTAAGCAGATCCTTCAGGCTGTCAGGAAAACATAGAACAAAACCACATGTATCACCTATCTGTTGAATACTAAACGATACATCCTTTGTTTGATAGTGAACCATTAACAGCTATTTGTTAGGCAAGGTTATCCAGTAATTTTCCACCCATTCAATCTCAATTTCACCTAGTCCTTAATTCTCTATGCCATACTTATGACAATGTCACAAGAAAAGGTATTAATATCAGAGTAAGATATACAGCTTCTCTGTATCTACCAGGCCAGTTAACTGCTCACATAAGAGCATTAAATCTGTTTAATGATTTCTTCATAATAAATTCATGTTGTTTTTACTCATCTGTTATCTTACAAGTGCTCACAAACTGTGCATATTAAGTGACTGACTTACAATTCCCTGACTTTTGCATTTCCCCTTTCTGAAGACAAGCATTATACTTCTTGTTTTTCTACTTCTTACTGTAATTCATCATTCTCCCACAATTTCACAATAAATACGTTTGAAAAATAATGGTCCAAGAGTGCCTCCCCCCTTCCCGCCCAAGGAAATACCCGCTGCTCTTCTTGCCTTTTCAAATGGCGTACTGTAAGAGCTCATCTGAGTTTACAGAAATGCACGCTCTTGAAGTCCACTTTCCTTATATAAGGGTTCTAAGTTTTTAAGAAAATACACTGCTTCATGACTGCTCTCAGATAAGCTGTCTCCTGCCTTCTCCCTCTCAGCTTTACTTACGTTCTCCACCTCCTCTATGAAAAATACCTGTCTTCAGTGCTTTCCAAGAATTTGTTGGCCATTATGTCTTTGTAACAACACCTGTTTCTATCCCTTTCTCAAAGGATGCACCCAATCCAAATAAACCATATTGCGTGATTCTGCTAGTTGCTCACAAGAAACCTTCTTCACTCATCTGGCCTGGGAGTCTTTAATGAAGAAAAAAGAGCACCTGCTTTCACCTCCTCTATCATCACTCAGATAATTCCAGCAAATATAATTCTTCTATGATCTGGAGCTCAGAGTGAAGGTAGCAAATATGTATACCTTCTTTCTGAGCTCCAGATATGTCAGTGACATCAGACATGGAATTTCAGTTGGTTTAGGTATCTGCAAAATAGCATAAGGGTCTTTTAATATTATTAAAACGTTAGTTTAATAAGAGTATTTAATATAATATTTTAGTATTATACCAGATCCAAAAAGGTAATTTTAATAAATAATAAATATCATCCCAACCAGGACTATCAATTCAACAGACATAGTCAATTCTTTAAATCTTATATCTCAATTCCAATAAAATGACTTAAAGTGATTATACTGACTCTGTGTGTGTACAAATGAATGTTTGCCAAAGTGTGTGCAAATAGATGCACAGGTGAAAAAAATCCCAAGGAAAACACATTTGTTTATAAAGGACTTCTGAAAAGTGACACTTTAGGAATCTGCTGTATGTTATTCAAAGTTTTTAATGAGAATAGCTAATTATCAGTAAAATGATTAAGCAATGCTGAAATACCAGAATAAAAATGAAAGACAAATGGTAAATTCAAAACTCCTTGGAAATAAACAATTGTTTGCCAAACAGAAAAATTCAAGCTGTTTCAGAAACAAAATACATTGCTGTGATTCTGAGTGTGTTTTGCAAACATTGGGGATAACTAAATATTGTATCTATTTAAAAAGTGCTGTTCAAAACAACCAACATATGACCCCAGTGCATCCTGCAAAAAACAGCAGGACAAGATGCAGGAAGCTGGTAAAGCCCGGTGGTACAGCAACGAGAGGCTTGAACATGGACATCCCTTACCTTTTGAGGGGGTATGAAGATTAAGGATGGGGTACTGAGTCTCTGCTTTCTCCCTTGAAGGAATAAACTCAATCCCCAGAATTCCCCTGATGGGTGAATTCACAGAAAACACACAGATGTCACTCTTCTACATGGATTGCCTGCGGTAAGGGAAAATGGGGCTTTGTAACTGCGTATCACCCTACAAATTCCTACAGTGTGTATTTTTTTTTCAGAATAGATTCATTCATGCTAGTGATAAAGATGACTAATTGCTTATTGGACAAGCTGCTATTCAGAAAAAATAAATGTTCAACAATACAAATACTACTCACAATAAGAAACAGAACTCTCAATATGGTTGAATATTTCTCACATACTGGTAAATTGGTATAGCTGTGCTGTAAAACAGCAGGAACGTTCACAGTGTTTTCAAGTCTTGTGGATTTTTACTTTTTTGAAACTTGAAATATATACCTCTTTTTGATGTGTAAATAATAATTTTTGTCCTCAGAGTGAGCGAATACAATGAAATACATATGAATATGACAGAAGTCAATAAAAGCATGAGTGGCATTAAGACGAAAAGGCAATGACTGTTCAGCATCTCCTCTGATACAAGACATTTAAGAGAACAGAACACAACTTTCTTGCTGCATTTTCTTTGTCTGAGGTGTTACAAGTCTTTCCTTGCCCAAGATATTTCTCACTGAGATAGTAAAGTAAATGGGCAGCACATAATTTCAGAGTTCATCTGAGCAATTCTATCAGGGTACAGTACCCGAACGATGAACTCCAAACTAACTTGAGTGGTAAACAAGAAGTGGCATACACCAACTTGCTATTTTCCTTTTTTCGCTCTACAAGCATCTGTTCTCATAATGCTATGGAATTTCTCTTTGTACAAAGCAACATCTCTCCAAATTCATATGGTTTTCAGAATCTGAAATGAGCTACCTCGCTAGAATTATTCTGAAGATACTTATAAGGTTGCAGAGCATAATGTATATTTTCTAATACGTAAGAATTATTATAAAATTGTCACTGTAGACGTAGGCTTTAATACTCATATCACCTGACAGATTCTACATCTCAAGCTAAATTTAAATTTAAACATCAAGTTTAATGTTCTGGATCAAGTAGTTGTAACAGGAAGGATTATTCCAATTAGAAAATTTCTGCAAACAGAAAGAAAAAAATACAATAAGTGCTGTATTTTATTGGAATGAAGTTGCCTGTGTGCTCACTTTTATAAAAAACAGAGCACTATTTGCCATTGCAGATGAAAGAACCATTTTATATTGAGTGGGAAGATAATCACAGAGTTTAAAAATGAAAATAGTCTTCTAATATCACATAATGCCAACTAGATACAGAATGAGAAAATGGTATGACTGACATGTTGTCTCACTGAAAGATAATTGTAGCATAGAACTTCAGCATATGTTAACATTCTGCTGCTGTTAATTAATCATCAAGGGAAAGTATATACAGCAAAGGAATGCTACCACAAGACCAAGAAATAAATTTTATAAGGATTCACAGATTCTGTATCATTAATAATTCATAAATTAACTATGTGGTATAATTTTAAACATAATTATTGTGGAAAAAATTATTAATAACACCTATAAGTGCCTTAAGCAATAATAGAAAACATGAAAACTTTTATTTAAAAAATTCCTGCTGCACACCAACCTGAGTTAAAAAACATTATTTCTGGCCTCTGAATTTCAAGTTCTTCAATCCTACTTCCTTTGTTCCTTCCCTAATTATGCACTGCTTTTTTTTTTTGTTTTTTACCTACACTAAATCAGAATGGTAGAATTGCTTTGCATGTGTTATTTGTCATTATTTGTCATTACATATATGGATATATGTAACGCACCATGACAAATAACACATGCAGAGCAATATATATAGATCCATATATATGTAACACACCATTAAATATAACACATCCATATATGTTATCCTTTTTTGTGACAGTCTGACATCTGCTGAATTGTTTTCAGGTTTGATCTACTTCAACTGAGATCTTTTTCTACAGATTGTTGCTTAACTGGTCATTCCATATGCTACATTCATGCAGCTGGTTACGTTTGTCTTAAGTATAAAACCTTCTGTCTATGCTGAATGTATTCTGCTTATTTTTGAAAGTCTGTCAATAGCCTCTGACAGCCTCTGTTCTGTGAGAGCCAATTTAATCCATTAGTGGTAGAAAACTCCAGAAAAACAAATAAATAAAACCAGAGGCCTTCCTACTAATTCAACGAATTAAACTGATCTAGAGAGTGTAAAAAATGCCAAAGTCAAACAAAGGCGAGGATATTCTGCAGCCAAGCACAGGGAGAGGGAAGTGAGATCACTGCTTTCCAGCAGCATCAAGCTGTTATGTCAGCTGTCCAGGAAACACGAACTTTAGTATCATCTTGAAATTTAATCATGCTAGTTCCAAGTCATTAATGACAATAATAAATAATACTAGATCCAGGTGAGAGCTGTAGGAAACAGGAAAAACAAAAAACTGCATCCTGAAATGTATCCAGGTCCTAATACTTGAGCTTGCCTCAGTGGCATGAAGACTAAAGAAGACCTAAAGATGCTAAAGACGACCTAAAGCTGGTTTTCAACATCTTATTACAAAATCTACTGTTAAGAAGTAACACTGGCAATGCTCCTTTTATTTTCCAAAGTGATTTATATTTTTATTTAAATCCCTCACTGCACTATTCTCCGATATAGAAGAAACATGTCCTAGTGAGAATGACACTTAAAGCACCCTTTGATCCTCAGGGGCTCTTGCATTCTGGGTCATCAGGAGAGGACATATCACAAAAATAGAAACTGTTGATAATTCCACAAAAATAGCTTGGTGCACTTTCACTTATCTGGCTACCGTGACAAAGGTCGGCATGTTTTGTGGAAAATACCGTGCCATGTATACAGTACATATTGTTTTCACACTTACAAAACTTCCAGAACTAGTGCTGCTTGTGAATTATGATTCTTTAATGTACTAACATAAAGAGAGGATCTCTATGGAAGCCCTGTTGCAAATGTGATTTCCATTTTGCTGCCCCTGGAGGCTTCAGATGAAGTTCACAAGTAGATAGACAATCATCTTGCTAGAGGGAAGAATGCTATTCCTGCACCCTTATGACAGAAAAATCCGAAGAGTTCTGAATCTCCTCTGGGTGTCACAATGCCCCTTTCCTCTCCCCCAGAGGTAGTCACAGAGAAAAGAAAGATGGCACTAAACCCAAGTGTCAGCACTCCTGAGCTGCAAGGATTACACAAACTCCTTAAGTGAAGCAGCTGTGTAGGATTTAGGCACTTTGAGGAATGAAAGATTCAAGAATCTTCCTGCCAGGCAGGAAGGAAATTTGCCTGGATAGGCTTGAAGGGTTTGCTTTGTTTTGTTAATTTAAAAATTATTCAGAAACACATTCATGTATCATGTGATCCAAACAAAACGACTCTGTGAAGCTTCCACATAATGAAAGTGCATAAACTTATTACAGAATGCTATATAGTATTAAAGATAAACATGCAAAGTTACTAACTTACTCAAAAAACTTTCCTTTAATAATGACATTTTGAGTTCAATCTTTTTTACTGTGAGTCAGTTTCTACTACATATGTTGATGCTGTAGGAAGAACCAGCTGTGATGTTCACAATTGATTTTTTTCATATCAACAGGTTTTCAAGGAATAAGTACGCAGAAAATATCAGAGGTTCTATTAGCATTGGTACCAAAAACTCAAACTCAGTGAGAGATGCGGAGCAGAAGCAGACTTTTCCTGAAATGTAAAGGGTCTGACACACCCGATTACAAACAAGTAGTTTTGACAGACTGTGAAATAATGGAAACAGGGAGGCAATGTTGCCTCTGCCAGTCAAAGCAAGCTACTGAACTGCTGCCTTGCTCTTCAGTAACACTATTTGTAAATGTTCTTTCCTTCTATGAATTCCTGTGGCTCCCAACTTCACAAAAAAAAAAATGGAGGAAAACAATCTTATTGGCACATACAGTATTGCCACACAAACTTATCTCAGCACCTTATTTCAAAGGAATTTGGGACTTTTTAGAGGCTTCTGTTCCTTTCACTGGAAAGAAAAATTCTACTGCTTTCTCTTGAATAGAATAAAGGATTTACCATGACACCAGCATTGCAACAGCCTTCTTACCTGAAGTGCAAGAGGCTTCCACCTCACATTCTTCAAAAGGGCAGGAGCAGAAACCAGGGTATTCTGAGGACGTTTTTTCAAGGTTAAAATCACTCCATTTGGGTCTTCCCGCAATGCATTTACTAGGTTCTTTAACTGCCAGCCAACCTAAGGAAAAATTCCATAATTGAATTTTGAAAGCTTTCTGTTTAGCTTTAAATGTGAAGGAAGTCTTCTATTAACTGAAAAGGTCTGTTACAGCCGACTCTTTGCAAACATAAGCAGTTTTTATAAGCTGTGTCTGATTACTTCTGTTGGACTGAAACGATGCTGCTGAAGCTGGATTTTTATTTTTTTTTAGCTACGTTTCTCAACAAAACAAGGCATAAGTGAACACTGTCTCCCTTTTAATAATTTGTGAGATCACTGTACATTTTAAATCAAATGATGAGGACTAGCAGTCATGAAATCATTTTAATCTGGATCCTTAGTTGAAACATTCACTGCTGAGGGCAAAGACAGACTATGCTATAGCAGCATATGTAACATATATGTAACAGCTTTAAGATCCTACCTGAAGATAAATGATCATTTACTTGATTTAGCTATACACCCCCTGGACAGAGCTGAGTAATTCAAGTTACTATAAATTGTAAATATAGCCATAAAAAAGAACATCACTAGTACCAAAAGGACTTTATACATGCCTCTCACAAAAAGCTACTTAGAGACATTTCTTAATCTTCTTGATTATTTAAATATGAATTTACCATGAACTGTTTATACATGAAAACAGAAAATGTATTTTTATGGGATTTTTTTTTTTTAAATGAATGTTTACACTATCCTATTGTCCTGAATGGTTGAAGAGGTTTTAAAACTGAATAATAATATAAATGTCAGTATATAAAGATGTTTATGATAAGAGTAGTTTCTTACACATTTAAGTGCTGCTGAATTTCTATCCATATTTCCACAGGCACATGAGAAAAAAAAAAAGGGGTATCAAAACAGTCAGATATGTAAATTCAGAACTGAAAGTGAAATTCATAAAAATTCACATTTTTCTAAACCTAAACCAAACTTTCTTCTAAGTTACACCACTGAAATCAGTGGAATTGTCCTAGTTTAAATAAGAGAATAAATTTGGCTCCATTCAGCGGTCCTTTTGCCCTTCCTATATGCAACTGATGTATTAGCTTGTTCACTATTGAATAAAATAAGAAATTCCTACCAGTTAGCACTTCACAGTGAATTATCATTAAAGTTGGTTTGCCTAATTTCCCAAGTAACACTATTATTAAAGAAGTTTCTTTAATATTACAGTCTCAAAAAATTTATCCTATGTAATACCCAAATTAGTGCAGGCAGACAGAAATATATTGCAACGCTTATAGGATTTGCCAACATTCACTTCTAAAGCTTGTATATTTTATCAGTATGCTTGTGACCTGATCTAGACAAGCGGACTTACACCACAAATTTTGAAATTTGTCTCTCCTCTGCTGGTGTCAGAAAAACGGTATGACTAAAGCAGACTCTTAGTTATTACTCACACCTAAAATTAGCTCTGGGTCCCAAGGGCTAAGCTATTGCCTCCATTTCGTCTCATCTTGTTATTTTCAGGAAGTATACCAAGGATCTTGCTGAAGTAACTCAAATTACAAGAACAAGCCTACCTAGAAAGGAATTACTGGAAAGAGTAACCACTTGCAAGTGACAGGCTACTGGTTCACATTTAGCTCTCAGAAACAGCAAGGCATGCATAAGTATTTACAGGGAGGACTTGGAGGATTTTTGTAGCCTTACTTATTTGCATCTTCTCCTATTCACACATGATTTCTAGATTTGCCACTCAAGGAAAGTGAATAGGTGCAGGATAGACTCTCCACTTACCCTTTAAATAGTGTGTCCTTTTCAAAACATTACTTAAGTGAGTCAGGTTTTAATTTGAACACTGATGATTACTTCCTACCCACAGTTCTGCTAAACAAAGCAGTATGGATCCAATCCCGTACAGAATATTTTTTCAAAAGTCAATTTCTTTCACAGAAAAGCTGAGCCCCCTGTATTAGACTCTTCCCTCCATTTTCTATTCCAAACATGGCAGATTTTTACAGTATCAATAAATGACATTAGTAAAGACCTGTCGTAACTGTTATAACTACCACGTCTTAAGCCCTAGTGTCAAGCTGATCTGTACTGAACAGGAATTAGAATGTTGCGTTCGTACAGCAGTTCTCCAGACACAACCTTACTGAGGCCAAATTGCAGCAGCCTTAAAGTGAACATTTATGAATGAAAAGCTTTGGGAATACAAGAGCAGTAACTGTACAAGTATATGCAAGCATTAAGCGTCGTTATATTTGCTATGCTTTTTGACTATGTTTGACCTGTCAGAGTTTACTATAACACTTTAATCATCATTGCTCTTCTGACCAAAATGTGTATTCCCACTGCTATTAAAAAACAAGAAGAAAAAAAAAAGATTTAGGTGTTAAGAATCAGAGCAGTCTACATATGTCACCTATTATATCAGGTGTGGTTTATTATTACTCCCTCTTAGAGCATGATTACACATGAAGGTGGAGGGAAAATAATAAAGGCAACCTTAAAGAGATTTCAGTTCAAATCTTTTCATAAGGGCTGAAGAGAACTTAAGATATAAACTGTAAGGTTCTAGCCTGTCTCCACAGTGGGCCGAAACCAGGATCCCAAGTGTGAACATTTGGCTTGGAAAGAACTGCAATATGTGTCATAATTCTAAAAAGGATTTTAATAGCTTTTTAAAGTTCTATTCTATTTTTAGTGGTGGTGTTCTACTGAAAACTTTCTAAAAATGCACTGGCCACAGGAAACCAGAAAATGGTAGTAATTATAAACAGGCCACAGCCAAACAAATGTAAATATGTCAACTTGCATTCCATATGAAATCTTCTAGTTTGTGCTTTGTTTATAAAATGACAGAGGCTATATATATATTTTTTTTTGCTCAATTATATAATTAAAAATGAACTATTTTTGAATTTTTGTAGAGTGATGTAATTTTCAGAATGCTGAAATCTTTAGAGTTCCATGAGCCTTTTTTAGAAAAGAATGATAAATAATTAAGTTAATGATAAATTATTCCAATGAGAACCTTAATGACAAAACCATTAAATACCAAGATCTATTAGAGAACAGTCTGCAGTCATTACTACTAGACTATGATAAAATGCTTTTAGGAATTTGGACATGTTATTATAAATTGTATTACTAAAAATATATTTGAAAAATAGAAGTCATTACAGTGAATTAAAAATCTTAGTTGAAAACCAGTCCTTGAGACAGATTTTGACATTTATTCTTAAAGAATCAGTCTTTAATAGCAATTACTACCTTCTAGCTATGGTAAGATGTATTCAGCAAAAGGGTATTTTGCTCCTTTAAGATTTTTAGCATATACGTTCAGTTAATCAGATTCTACAATGTGGGTTAAGATATTTCACTCAGTAATGAAAGTTAACATTAAAATTAGACTAATGAAAGAAAAAAAAAAGACTAGTGTAATACTTTTTTATTTTCCTGAATAAATGAAATTGGAGCAATTAGGATACCTACTACATTCAAATCAACAAATTCAGAAGAACATTATTATGTCGTCTTTGCACAGCATAGTAAAGCTCTAGTCATGGTGCACTATTCTCTGCTAAACATATTTGCATATTGAAATGCAGTGCACTATTTTTTACCTCTTTATAAGCTGGGCCTACAAAACCTAGAATGTGGAAAGCCACCTGCCTGCTGTTGTCTCACTTCATAACTCAAAGGACAAACAAAATACGGTCAGATGCCAGCAATGAGAATTGCTACCACAGTGATACACACAGAGTTTGTAAAAAGATTAGACTCACCGAAACTTTGATACTTACTGGCTTACAATGATTGACTTCTTAATTTTAGCCTTTTTTTTTTTTTTAATTTAGATGCTAAATATGGAATAAACCTAGAAGAATGCAAAATAAGTCACTGAAAATGGCAAGAGGCAGGCAGAAGTTTAAGATTTTGGTGGTTTACACTTAGGATTGCTCTAATTAATAATTTTTATTGGTTTGTTCATCCTCAGTGTGGAAAGAAGGACTCCAAGGAAAAAATTGTGTACTACTGTCTATGTTAAAAGATTTGTTAGTTTTCTCATAGAAAGCACAAGCCAGATAATTAGTGGAAACTGCAAAAATATGGTAACTTCAAAAATAATAGTTCAAAAAATATTAATCCCTACGATACTAAATTTCTTTACCATAAAAGTATAATGATTTAAATATCCACAATGCTGTAGTAATTTTGTATACCTAAACCTGATAATTTTGTATCTGGGACTGCATAACTAATATGTTCAGGAAAACATAACTCATTTTCATTAACCTGCAGTAAACTAGCTTGTTTTCTAGTTCTCCAATATCTTCTTTAGAGTCTCCCTGCATTGACTTTGTTCCTTCTCATTTAGAAGATCTAGATTTGTATGAATGGGATTTGGAATGCATACTACCAGCAATAGAGATTTTGGCATTTTTATAAATCCAAACTCTGTTCATGCTGGACAAGCACCTTTTCTCCTTTTTTTAAAATAAAGGCGACCTGGCCAGTGATGACTCACTGATGATCTGTATGAAACACAAACATACAAAACATTCTTAATGTTACAGACACAAAAAAAGACTGAAGAAAACATAAACCGGTGCATTTATGGGTGACTGCACAGGCATTAAGTGCATGATACATTAATCTATTAAAAGGAACTGAAAAAACAGCTGGACTGTTGAACATGATGGTGCTTATCAAAGGATTCCAGTAGTCAAAACCACCAGAACAGTTATTCACCTCCATGCCAATTTCTGCAAAACACGTTATACATATTTGTTATGGTACAAATTTAGAAGACACAGCTCAGATAGTGGAACTAGGAGTGCATAGTGGATAGAATACTTATATTCCTCTCTCTGCTTTTCTGAAAATTCTGGGGATAAAGCAGAAGTGCGGTTCCTCAGTTCCGTCACTGCCTTGTCAAACCCAAAACATCTACCAGGACTCTGAAGAATGAAAAAGTTCTAAGGAATACAAAAATACAGACTGCACCTCACAGAAGGAAGGTAGGTTTCACCTTAATTTGTTTGTGAGACTTGTGCATATTCTACTCACTGTATCATATGCCAGCTTTAATGTGACCTAGGATGGAGAGAGACAGAGCATTAACTAACCAGGAATTTAAGAACTACATTGTTAGGCATTTGATCTGAAAATCAATTGTACAGAATATTTTCTAAATATTTAGAACATACTACACTACACACAACCTGAAAACAAGTAGTTCTGCTTTGACTGCAGTAACCCTTACATGAACCAGGACAGATGTTTCTCCTCAAACCTCTTCAAATACATAAGAAAAGCCATCTGGATACTAACTTGAACCTCAAGAGTAGGACCTCTCTTCATATTTGCATTAAAAAAAGAAAAAAAACGCGTGTGTAAACTCAACTTTTTGCTAAGGAAACAGACTATCATCCTTTCATATTTTAAGTCTATAATTCACTTTGCCTCATTAGGGAATTAATCAAGGGAATTGGTTTGATTAACATGGAAATCAGAAATTATTATTAGATAAAAATGTGCTGGAAGATCATAAGACTACTTTCTGTCACTGAATGGGAAGCTCATCATAAACACCTGTAGCTGATTCACTACTCTTATTATTATCCTAACTGTTACTAACAATAACTGATGATGGAAAAACAAATGTTCTCCTATTATCTTACATAGTTATTTTCATTAACTAATGGAGAAATACAGCAAGATTCCAAGAAGATGCAAGATCTGCTACTGGAAGACATGCATTACTAAGCCTTTTTGAAAGGCAGAATCCTGAGAATAAGTAACATGGCAAATTATTTGCCAGCACAACATCTTTTGGGAGAAGAAGTTGTAATTCTCATGACATCTTTTATCTTTCCTTTTCCTACTTGTATTTCACAACACAGTGTGCTGAAACACAGATGGTGTGACCTGGCACTACACTTACAGATTTACCTCCATCTAAAATGAGCTCTCCTTAAGACTCAAATTTACAATTCAACAAATATACACCTAGGATATTAATTCAATAAATATCTTAATACCAATAAATTAGTGCTGAAATTATTTCATTGTGCCAGGGCTCTTGACACACTTAATTTAAAGTATGTAATTTGACAATGAACAGCATGAAAGCATATTAAGCTGCTGTCCATGTATTTAGAATCATAGAACCATAGAACAGTTTGGGTTGGAAAGGACCTCTAAAGGTCATCTAGTCCAACCCCCCTGCCGTGGGCAGGGACATCTGCAACTAGATCAGCTTGCTCAGAGCCCCGTCCAACCTGACCTGGAATGTTTCCAGGGATGGGGCATCCACCACCTCTCTGGGCATCCTGTGCCAGTGTTTCACCACCCTCAGCGTAAAAAATGTCTTCCTTAGATCTAGTCTAAATCTACCTTCTTTTAGTTTAAAACCATTAGGACCCCTTGTCCTATCGCAACAGGCCCTACTAAAAAGTCTGTCCCCATCTTTCTTATAAGCCCCCTTTAAGTATTGAAAGCATAGCATCCGCAATTCCAAAGAATAACCTTATCAAGTATGAAAATGCAACTACATTAGTTAAAAACAACAGCTATTTAGCAATAACAGACACGTTACACAACAAAGCAAAGGTGTTAGAACTGAAAGAGCCCTTCTAGGCTACTACATCCATTTGTTTATTCTTCTACTATATAGCTGCAGGCAACTATAACGTAATCATTTTCATCAGTTCTTCAACCACCATCCTAGGCAGACCTCTTAAATTCTACCACAGATTTACTTACAGATGTTTGTATGGATGCTTGCTCTTGCACAACATTGCTTTTTACCTTAAAGATTTCTTTCTCTTTCTGGTCTTTATAGCCTCTGTCTGTTAAGAAAGAGGAATTCTGTCTCAGACCTAGCTGGCTGGGTTAACCAAATTGAAATCCTTAAAAAAATTCTCTTCGTATGAGACATGATACATTTTCTTTTTTACCCATTACATTTTTTTAATATTCGTATGAAACTTCACACCTTTGATGACTGTAAATGACCCGAACATCACAAGTATTTCAGACAAGATATTACCAATGTCAAGACAATGGCATTAAAACTCTGTTTCTCCCGGAAACATGTTCCTGATTAATTCCAAGTTCATCTTTGCCATTTTTAGTCATTTCACCTCTACGGTGCTCAGTTGATTTGGGATTAATTACTACATTCTGACTTCTGGAGTCTTGCCAGTTGCTCCTGAGTAACATCTAGCTTTCAACAGGAATTACTAAAAGCATTATTATTGCTCTCTGTCCTATTAAATGACCTTCAAATTCTAATCATCAAAAAAAAAAAGTTTTCAGTTTTCTGAAAAGTCAGTTTTACCTAGTTTATCAAACACTTTTCTATACAGAAGTAGATCAAATATTTTACAGATGGTCAGGCAGCTAGATCAATACTTGTTTGGATCTGCAATATTTCTGTTGTCTGAAAAATTATCAAAGGTAGAACTTTAACACAATTTAATTTTCATAAATTTATGCTGCATTTCACCTAATGTGCCATTTTCCTTCATGTCTTTAGTTATCCTTTCCTCTCTAAATCACCTACAAAATCTTGCGAAGTAAATTTTGCCTTCGTACATTTCCCCAGCATACAGTGTTATCCTAAAGCTGAGAATTCATTAAAAATCCTTGCTTAGGGTCTTGCAATTGAAAGTTTCAGTCTCTTCAGTAAACTGAGATGTAGATGATTTGGCATTAAATTATCCAACTTTGCTTCCATCCTGAATATGTATATATCTATATATTTGTTATGACTGGTTTTCTTCTCTTTGTTCTATGTTCAATATTATCCTATTTCAACTAAGCAGCAGAAAATAAACTATCCACAGAACCTAAGGTGTAATTATTAATTTTGCAAGCAAATAAATGTACAGTGGCATATTCAGCACTTCTATATAATTTTATAAGAGAGGAAGTAAAAATCTACAAGGCACTGGCAGAACTAGTGCCTGTTGTTACTCTAGGGAAAAATAAAGAGTTAGTGTGGCAGTAATTTAGAATGTATAGCTTATTTTTAAAGTTTCTTATGCTGTTTTATTAAAATCTAATAAGCAAGAAGGACAAGCAGAAAAGCAAATAAGGAAACTGGATAATGATTAAATGATCTTAACAGCCAGTGGTGAATCGCCTGATTTAATTAATTTCTTGCCTAAAGTATTATTATTTTTTCTTTGATCTTTATAATTGTATTACAGTGTTCCTTGGTTAGACTTACTACGTGGAATCTGGTCTTTTATTTCTAACTCTTTCAATTGTTGCATTATATAATTTGTAAGCTGCTTTCCTTTGATACTTTCTGAACTTTTTTTTTTTTTAATTCTCAACTACATTGAAAAGTTATTTGAAAAGTAAAGTAAAACAAGTGGTCTTGTTTTGTTAATATTTTTAATATATTTGTTAATATAACTGGTTTCGGGGAAAAAAAAAGAGTATGAATATAGCTACATCCTAGCTATCTGGTATTTCTTACTTAATACAGATAATGCTTTATATAAAATGAGTGTAGTAATCATAGGTAATGAGAATAATTTTGAAAACATACAGCCAAAATATTCTAGTCACATCAATCCCAAAATGCTTAACTCCACACATTCAGCAATTCAATGGGACTGACATTGTCAGCATACTTAATCCTCTGCTATAGCTATACAACCCCAGAGAAGTGCCTCCAGGATGAGAAATGCTGTTATCTGTGCTGACTCTACTCGAATGTGGGGACAGTACAATTCTTTCCAAGTCTACATCTTCTTAAACCTGTTTAAAAGCTTATTCCTCTCACAGTTTCAAAACAGATAATGATTCTTCTCTTAAAATGGACTTCCTGATGGAAAGAGTCAAACTTAAATTGAAATGACAGTTTTTGTTCTTAAAGGAAAAAAAAAATCAAATGAAAGTGTCCTCTTAGTTTCATTTTTGCCTATGTATGAATGAAAAATGAACATGAGCCTTTTAAAGAGAGTAAGCAGCTAGTTGGTAATGGCTACATTAATGTAGTCTCATTTGTACTATTTTAGCACAGGAGTACTGCCCTACCCATGAATGAATGCTTTCACTGTACAGCTCTGTAACTCAATGTTAAATACGCAAAGTATTACAGTTGGGAATTTAAAGAGGTTGTTGAGGAGGGTCATGCATTAGGATGAAAAACTGGAAGTGCTCAAATTATCTAGCTTACAAAAAAAAGTGAAGAGGTAATTTGGTTGCATCCTGAAAATACCTAAATGAGAAACCTGCTCTCCAATCTAATAGATAAAAATATATCACGATCAAAGGACTGGAAGCTTGTGCCAGACAAATGTAGACTACAAATAAAATGACTTCTTTTTTCCCAGCAATGAGAATAATTAACTACCAGAACAATTTATTACAGGTTGTGGGAACATTAATGAAAGTTTTAAAACTCAAATGATCTGATGAAATGAGTGAATATGAGTTTATCTAGAAAATACATTGGCCTAGTTCAGTCAAAATCAGATTAAATGACGCTAGTAGTCAGTTACAGGATTGGAATCTACTAAGAGAGATCCATACTTTCTCTAATCAGGAAAGTATTTTCACTAGTGGCAATACAAAATGACTATATCTAATCATCTTCAGAACAGATTTCTTTCAAAACACATTGTATTGAATGGGATTTATATTTGATAGACTACCAAAATGCTACAGAAACGTCAATCTTAAGAAAATATCTTTGTTAGGTCAACAAAGATAAAATCTGTGGGATGCAGAATCTCTGAAGCATACAAATATCTGAAGAAAGTATATTTAATGTGTATACATTTTATGAAAGCATGGAGCCTCCCTTACCAATGAACAGGTTAAAGCAGAAATAACACTAACACCAATATTTTTATCACCTAAGCTTTTAATGCTTTAAGTAGAGTCTCTATGGAAAACTAACATGAGACTGGAGACCATGGATTTCACCAGATACTTATATTGTAAATAATATTTTAACTATCTTGAAAATTCTGTAACAACCCAGGAAGTATTTAGGATACTAAATGTAATAACTTGCCTCTTCACAGGGCAATGCTAAATGCTTCGTATGAAATAAACTGAACAGAATGATACATTAGAGAAATAAAGACACACTCCACTTCTTCCAGCAGCAGAACAAGGTAAAGGGAAAATGCAAGCCATCATAACTGGCTATAAATCAATGCGAACTTTTGCTGCAATTTTACTTTAGAGGGAATGAAGATGTGACATTTGATGGAAAACAAGGAAAATAAACATTTAATCTCCAGAAACCAAACTAATGGTAGAAATGGCACTACCAACTACCAGGCAAGAAAAACAGCTGGAGCACATTGTAAAAGAAGCGAGAAGTACAAAGCAGCTGAACAAGCACACTTTGGCCAGGTATAATTTCAGGCTGCTTTGTATTTTTCTCTTTTACAATTTTACTTCTACCAGCACCTGCTTTTGCTAAGCTGTGGAGTCAAAGGCTGGTATGGGGAAGTGTTGGGTTCTAGCGAGGACTCTCTGCAGGCACAAATCCATGCTCCTCTACTTGGTGAGCAACAGTTTACAGCTCTGGAAAACCTGTAAGACCACCACAGATATGCAAGCCTTTCTTTTGTAAGGTTACTCAGCTGCCTGCCTCCCCAGCCATTAATTTCAAATGGGTTACACCTCATTTTATGAGCTGGTCTTGCCACTATTAAAATATTGATTACATGGAAATTTAATGAGCTGTTGCCTTTGAATTATTCTAGTCCACTAATAGAAATAATGGTAATTATAAACATGATATTGATCATCACAACTTGCAATAACTTGGGTGAAGAAGAAACACAGCTAATTATAGTTTGTAGTTTGCAGCAAGACGTACCAGAAGTGACTTGACTTAAAGGGCACACTTGAAGATCAAAGGGAGACTTAAAACATTAAAACTTCCAATCCATGAGGGGAAGAGGGTTGGACATGTACCTCTGAAACATGCAAACAATATTACTGTCTGATTTTCCAAAGTCACCGTGAAGACAGAGTGAGACTTTCTCAACCATTTCAAAGGAAGAATAAATTTCTGAAAGAAACAGCTTGCCATTTATCTCTTTTCTTAGCTTGTTATAAACTTCAGAATGAATAATTAAGTGTTTTTTTTTTAAAAAAAAAAAGGTATTATATGCCACTTGACTCAGCTGTTGGTACTGTGCCCTTAGCTGGAAAGGGATTACAAGTCTTGGGCCTGTTGTGGAAAGAATTGCTATCCAGAAAGCCAATTCTTGAGTAGTTGAATGAGGGAATTTCACCTGTGGGAGTAAAGATTAAATCAGGTTTGCCCCTTGAAGAGTATGTTTGACAGAGAAAGCCAGTCTAATGCATATTTCAACTTGTAACTATGACAACTCATAGAACCTAATATAGATGAGCTGCATGTTGCATTAACATTTAAAGTATAAATTAATAAGTTATACTTCTTTTCAAGAGAAAATATTTGTTCTCTAATCATAAGATTTTAATAGTCAGACTTTCATCTTCCCACCTCACACAAATGACAGACAGAAAGAGATTTCTTAATTTTGCTGCTGCGGTGTTTGGAGATGGAGTTCAGCAAGACAAAGTTAAATGGCTAAATTATAAGCACTTTAGGAAGTTATCATCATTGTCACAATGCTACTCATGCCTAATAAATAAAAAATACAAGTGTTCCTTTCACTTATAGTTCCAGCAACACTGCTTCCATTCTTCTGCAACATACAGTTTTATTTTTTCTAAAAGGGACAGTCTCTATAACTTAAGATAGTACTGGGACAAAATTTGACTGCATTTTTTTCAGTAACCATCAACATTGGAACTAACATCAGTTAGAAGGCAGCAGCTTGTGCCCTCACAAAATAGGAAGAAAAATCTAATAATTCAAACTTGGATGAGGCTCTGATAGGCTTTTAGATAGACACTCTGATAGGCTTTTAGAGCTCAATTGCAAATAATTTAATCTAAAAAAATAAAATTATTAATTCTTCAGTGAAGTCAAGTGTGTTTTAAGTCAGGATACAATTCTATGAATGCTGCAGAAACATATTATTCCTGCATTTCTACATAAAACAAAATGTAGTTTTATATACACGCAGTTACACAATACAACATACAGCTGTGAAAGAAATGCAATGGTAGGCATGTTTAAATGTATGCAAATCATGTACTACAATACCTTAGGCTCAGCATACACTTGTGCATACACATGCTTATGTGATTTTAACAGATTAATAGTTTCATTAACTTCATAAAACGGCTCATCTGTTTAAAAATAAATCTGCGTGCAAGAATGCACAAAAGTAAAATCCAACAGATTTCTATCAACACTTTAATTGTCTTTATGATTTTTCCCCCCCCAACAGATTCAGAATATATGGCTGTTACAGCACTTCTGCATTTTTAATCTGAATCCTGTATTAAACAGAATGCAAAATTCTGTTTAAGACAAAAAGTTAAACTAGCTGGCATATCCACAATGAGAAGTCTAAGAACTGCAATGAAATATTCTGGGATCTACTTATAGAAAGAGTATGATGTTGAACAGCAGCTGTGGAAAATGTAAATTTGGCTTAATCCTTCTGGGCTGGTTACTGACACAACTTGTGCCTTTTCTTATTAAGCATAAGCAGTGGTTATGATATTTTAAAAGACATAAATAATAATCTAGTTTGGCAAAGTTATCTTCTAAGAAGAATTATTACCTTTTTAGCAGTGGGAATAGGCAAAGTCTGCAGAGCAGAATTTCCAAAATACTTACCACGGTTTGATGGTTGACCTGGATCACCTCATCACCAGCGTGGATTTTCTTACACTGGTCAGCAGGAGACTAAGGACAAAAGATAATAATGAACTTTACATGGAGGGTGTGCAGGGGGAAGGAAAGAGCAGGAATTAAAACAATGTTGAAGGAGGCAAGCAAGCTGTGCCCAAAGAAGTATTATTGTTATCAAATAACAGTAATTGGTCATATTTATAAAACCTGTATTTATAAGGAACTATGTTTTTCCTGGTTACAGCTAGCAATTTGTTGAAGTAATCTAGAATCCCATTTCCATTGGTGATGAACAGCCTTTTTGACTGGTTGAACTATTCTAGATTCTTTATGTCTCTGTGGGGAGTATGAGCCATCACAACCTTGCTGGGAATACACCAAGTGAAATTACATCACACAGACGTAAATCTGTTAAGTCAACAAATACTGAGCTTACTGCATGGTCAGGGACAGGGCTGGACCAACCACGCATGTAACAGAAAAGCAGGTCTCATAGTCCTTTATATAGCAGTTCTACTGCTTAAGTGCACTGAAGATTCTCTGCAAATACACTACAGCTCCAGCACTTCCAAGACAGCACTAGATTAACCATTTGAACACAGAAGTGGTAATTTACTAATGGACAATGTCAGTGACAGACTAGCTCTTCAGGAGATTTTTGTTATATAAGTATATATACATACACACACATATATACATACATATACACAGACACATACAGTATTCCATATATACCATTCACATAATTTTGGGATCGCTGAGCTGAAAAACTCTTATCCTAAATATAGCTGCTTCTGATCATGTTAAAATGGATTAAAACCCATTGAAAAGCTAGTTGAACATGGTCAACTGCTATTTAGCAAACCATTTTTAAATGCTTCAATGAGACCAGATCTTAAATCTGTAAGGCAAATCTGTAAGGCATGCAGGAAATCAGCAGTCATACTCAGGTGTAGAGAATTGAGAATTCACGGCAACTTACTTGCATTGTGCACTAGCTTACAAGAGTGTTCTACTGACACAGAGTACACCAACTTGAAATTCAAGAGAAAATAATCAGAAAAGAATTAAAGAGCTGAGACATCATCTTGAGAAACAAATCACAGTGGAAGTTAGCTATTAAGGAAGTAGACCAGCCAGGAGACTTGGACAAGGTTGAATGTTTACTCTACTTGTTAGATGTGGAGTCAGAGAGAGGAGAGGACAGATTGTCCCATCTCAAACAATGCAGAAACATTTAAAGCAAAATACTCTTCGAGTAACAGTTCAGGTTCCCTGTCCAAAAAGCAGACTGCTAAGAAAGGCAGAAAAAGAGCCACTTGCAGCTACAGAGAGTGATCTACCTCTAATGCTGTTGAAGAAGTTCTTCACAGAAAAGGAGTTATGTTATCAAAACTTAGTTCAGTTCCTGGATGTCTTTTGGAGCCAGCCTATAACATAAATTGCCCATGGCACAAGAGCCAGGTATAAGTGCAAAGAAGGAAAAGATTTATCTGAATGAAAGGTGACTTGTAGGAGCTTATATTCATGACCTCACTGCATACCAATCAAGACTTCCAGGAAACAGGCAAGAGCTCTTCAGCTGGACAGTCTTCACCAACCACAAATCCCACCCATCATTTCCATCCCTTTTGTGGATGGAGATTAAAAACATAAGATAAACAAATAAAAGGAACAAAGACAAGAGGAAAAAATACAACAAAACCCCAGATGGCCACTGGGAAGAAAATGACTGCAATTACTCTGAAAAAAGTGCCAAAGAGACTCATCTATGAGGAGGTCAAGTCACCCTCCAATAGTCAGCACCTGCTGACCTATCAATAGATTCTTCAGTCTACACAGCTGCCGGAGAGTAGGAGGAGACATGATTAATTATTCAGTCAGAAAAAACAAGCCAATAGAACAAATAGCTAATATTTGACACAGTGATTCCAAGTGTGTTATAGGTGCTATTTCAAGCATAGCTTTTACCTTCAGCCAACTACTTGCTCGTCATTCCTAACCTTGCTCTGCCCAACCTCCCCAACACAAGCTATGTTCCAACTCCTCACAGGTTTGATCTCTGCTTGTTCTTTCATAAGGGCTTCTGTGTCTCCTGTAGTGGGCCAGCCCTTGAGCTAAACTACCTGGTCATTACAGCCAGATATCAACTCCTGCCATCTGAGTCCTTCTGCACTAAATAAACAGGATTTTACCTACATACTTTATAGGATGGTGTGAAGAACTACCTGGCTCCAGTATCACTTTCTCCTTTTAGTGGAAACTTGCAGAACTTTGGCAGACTGCTCTTTTGCACAGGACTAAACATGTAACAGAAAGATATTTCTGGAATTCAATGTGAATACAAACTTGATTGCTTTAAACAGTAAATGAAAGGTAAGCAGGAAACTGAAGTAAACACCACCATTCATAATGTTTAACTTCAGTTGACGTTAGTTAGAAAAGCAAAGGCATGGTTCTTTCTCTTTTTAGCTCCTTTCCTGACTTTGATGAAGCTGAGCACTTATTATCTTTTAAAATTAAGCACTACTTCTGAGGTTAATTATCCCTTCAAAAGGAATGAAAAATCAACTTGCTGAAATGCCAGAAATTAAAGGTCTTTGAAGCTGGTTTATCTGCACATGTGATTACACTTTTAGCAAAAACAAAAAAGCAACTTCTTATGGTGTTGTCTTATCAAAAAATTTTGACATCTAAAGTTTAGTCAAAATAAAAATAAAAATTTTAGTGGCCAGCAATTAAGTCCTCTTGTGAATTTCAAATATATAAATATTTTCCCTACAAACCGCAGTATATTTCTAAAATGAATTAGAATTACAGTAAAAAAGTGGATTAATTATAGCATAAGTAATTCAATCTATGAACAAAATCTGTTGCAACATAATCAAGATGGATCATTCATAAGTTTCAGGACCCAAGATACACATATAGTTATTTTAAGACTTCTAAATGCTGCCAATGGTGTTAATACAAACAAGAAAACAAATTTTAAGTTTAATTTGCATTAGACTTGTCTTCACAAAGTGTGACACACAAATCATCAGGCTTTCCATGGGTTTCCACTGTCTAAAAACTGAGTAACAAAAACTGTATGATGTAATACTCTCAACATATATAAACCAAGCAGAACAAAATACCACATATGAAGCTCACTCATATGGACCAGCATACCACTGATGTATACCAGCAAGTATTTACATCTTTGGCTAGCTGCACAGTACTAATTTTATGTTCCTTGGGTGTCAGCATTACATAATTTCAATATTAGCTTTATAGAACCTAAACTTGTAATTTATCCAGTATACGCTGTTAAATAGATCCAAGACTAAATGAATACAGTGTGACTAAAACACTATATGAAATACAGAAGGGATGGGTCCTATTATGAAGTCTGTCATAGTAATTAGATTGCAGCAGTTGAAATCAATTTATTTTTTTCAAATTTATAATTATGAATTGCAAGTGAAGTAACAAGAAGGATATTTAGAAGCTACTTCGTTACTCTTGTCACTAGTTTTTCTGTGATCAGTCATACTGATTTATGTGCTGCAGCATTTCTGTGTGCTTTTGGTTCAGATTTGCCTAAAACTTCTGGGACTACAATGAAAACAATAATTAATACATTTTTCTTGGTCTCTTCTGTATTTTTACTACAGATGATGGAAAATATGAAAATGCAATGGTGCTTAACTTGTCCTAATACAATTCCTTCAGGAATGGTTATTTTCATAAAAGAACTTTTCATACATCCTCACACAATAGTCATTTGGATTGTTAACTAACTTGTTTTTTTAACATTGTCAAATCATCCGTCCCCTTCTCTTCCTGTACCAAAATCTGTTTGCTCCTTTCCACAGTTTCTCCCTTCTTAGTGATAGTCCTGCCAGTAATTACTGCTAGCTTTGAAAACTTTCTGGTTTATCAAAGATTATTCTATAACCTGTCTGATATCGAATATAATATCTTAAGTTATCTTCCTCCATTACCCATGTCTTTTACATCCACCCATACTGCTGATATTGCAACTATTTTAAAATTTATTATTTTACAATCTATTTTACTGAATTCCTTAAACATACAGAAGCTACTCATTTTCTGTGAGTCAATCCTAGGGCAGACATCATCTCCAGAAGTCTAATTTTTCTAACATTCTTTTAAAATTAATTTGGTAATTAGAACAAAAAAAAAATCACAAAAAAATTACTGTCCATTTTAAGAAGAAAACAAAGAACTTAACAAAAAAGTATTCATCACTGTATGACAATATTTGCTCACGCATAAAGTAATCTGACTGTACATATTAAGGGCTGCTCAGATGACAACTACGCTTATCAGTAACTCTGCAATTTTGTGACTACTCTGGTCAATATAAACACCTGAGACAGATTTGTTTTCCCTATTATATTATTTCTACTGTTCTGTTGACAGAAAAATAGTTCTTTTTTTATATGAACCTGAACTGTCCTATGTTCTGATTTATCTAAAGTAGAGAACAAAAATTAAATACAACAGATATTATTTTAGACTAATGATGATGCCCTTACGTGAGAAAAATTTACTTAAGATAAAGGAAAATTCTTTTGTGCCAGAGAGAACATATACATGAACACTATTAGAAAAGTGTATTGGAAGAACCATTGAGGACAGAAGTTCAAGATTTTCATTTTATTATATTAGTTATTAGTCACTTCATCATAGATATTTTTCTATGTCTATTTTCAAGGGTTCCAAGTTTTTACAAAGGTGATATGAAATACGTACAGAAGAGATAAAGAAAAAAGTATTAATAAAGAGTGGCTTGATTTAAAGCAAGTTTTCATATTACAAAATGCACTGCAGATAGAACATACAGAACATACTTGTATGCATGATAAAAGTCTTTTAGAATAAAGAAGCTTACATTTTCAGTTGTTCCTGTGATTACATGTAGTCCATCATATGTTGATTTGATATACATTCCCTGAAAAAGAGCAAGAGAGGTAATTAGTATTTGTAGGAAACAAATAAATGATGTTTGCACGATAATTAAAATAGTATGTTTATTCCAGTTTAAGGACCGTAACATTTGAACAGACTGGAAGGAACCATGGTCAATTAACATTTGCAAATCTAAGTTAAACAAATATGTATCAAGACCCATTATAAACAGCATAGTTTTCTCACTTAATGGTTTTTTTAAATTCCAAAGTTTTGGACAGAATTCAACACTGAGCATCAGCATAAAAGCTTGTTCTTATTCAGTATTTGAAATATTTAACATGACCTCTTTTTAGGACTAGTGACATAAAAGAAGTATCAAAACTGAAACCACGAACAGAAATAGTCTTTAAACTTAAATGCCCCATCTTCAGAGTTACTGATTCAATAAAAATGAAACCATAGCCTAACTCAGAAAAGACATGAGCCAGTGCTTATATTGCCAATTTCTGGAGAAAAATGAGCTTGGTGAACTAACAGGAGCTTTGTAATTAGTCCGGCGAGAATTCTGCTTCAAGGAGGCAATTGACAAGATACAGAGAGACAACCCAAGTAGGTATCTATCTCGCTGTACACACACACAGAGGCTTAAATGTCAGTGAGATTCAATTGCTTGTATTCTTGCCTCCCAGGAGTAAGGTCATAGCTTCACATCTCTCCATATAATATGGTTATCCATCAAATTTTGAAATCTAATTAATCTAATTGGTACATTGTACTGCTGATTTATTATCCTTTCAATAATTCTGTATCACCTTGTGCTGTCAAAATGGAAGTTTAGAGCCCCCAGCAATAAGAAAGAACGTTTTGTTCACAGAAGCCAATTTCAAGATTCCTGAACACTAGTGAAGATCTTCAGGCTAGGTGTTTACACAAACACAGACACCCAAAAAAAAAAAAAAAAATCCCAAACGTAAAAATACTACGAAGGTAAGATCATATTGCTCTCTACAACTGCCTAAATTGGAAGGGTAGAAGAATAGAGAAGATGGAGCCAAACTCTTCTTGAAAGTGCACAGTAGGAGGATGAGAAGCAAGGGACACAAGTTGGAACTCAGTTAAAAAAAAAAAAAAAAAAAAGATTTTTCTTCCCCCCCCCCCTTCAATTTTACCATAAAGATGATAAAACGCTGGAACAGGTTGGCAAAGCTGTGGAATCTCTGACTTGGAGATGATCAAAACTTGACTGGATGAGGCCCTGAGCAACCTGCTCTAGGTGGGGCTGCTTTGATTTTTCATCATGAGAAAATGTGACTTCTACGTTAATGTAAACTAATTCCATTTCATCAAGTTTTAACTCTTTTTAAGTCTTAGAAGTAAAGACTGGCTAAAACTGATAAGATCGCTTAACTCTGCTGCATAGGAAACTCCATTTTAGATTTTACTCACCATGACTACTTGTTCTCTTAAATGAGACTGCTTTATAAGTTATTTCGTTTGTAAATAACAAAGATGTCCAAATTAAGTCTTGGAAGTCTGAAATCACTTTCAGAAAATGTGGTTAGTTGGAAGAAAGAAGTTTCTGGGGAGTCTTCCACTATTTCCTTCTATACAGTTGGCTTAATTTTATCAGTGTTCACTATTTTATTGTCTCTGTAGTACCTTCAACTGTTACTGACAAACATCTGATTCTCTTTGCCAGCTGAAAGCCATAAACAAGAACACTAGATCATGAAAAACCCTGAAGGTTCTCATTGAGAATGGGACATTGAGTCTCCATTAAAAATCTTAAATAGATATTTAAATCCATCTAATATGTGTTACGCTGGATTTCCCCAGTGAACTTTTAGCCGGAATGTTACACAACATTGCTGCATCCATCACAGAAGTCTGTTATTCTAACACATAGTAGACTTCAGTAACACATTTCCAGCCACACTTCTAATATCAAATTTAATATCACAGTTCTAATACCCTTCTTGTTTTGACAAGATTCATTCCCCGCTTAACAAACCAACAGACTAAGATTTTAAGGCCAAAACAGAACATAGTGCTAAACTTTTCACTAAATTTTATCACATATTTCTTCATAAAGTTCTTAGCCTCTTGTTAAGCTATGTGTATTTTTGGAAAAAATCAAATTACAATTTTATCTCTTAACATATGCCACCTGAGAGACATAAAACCTGACTAATCACTAAGAATTACCCTACATTTTGCTATCTGCTCTTTCATCTTAGCTATTAAACTTTAAGAACAAAAAATATAAAAATAAACAATTTTAGTGAATGACTCATAGCCTTCAAATTATCCTAGATAGAGCTTTCATCCTTGTTTTCCCAAAAGAAAAATAATGATACAGCTCGTTTCTTGTTGACCATTAGTGGCACTGTATCTCCTTGACATATCTGTGTTAACTGAAAACCTTGAAAGATTACATTCTATCTAAAAAATATAAAAATTTTTATATTCATTTTTTATTTTCTATATTTCAGAATGCAAGGTATTTTATATAAAATAGATATATATTACATATATATATTTTACATATCTATCATATATAAAATAATAGCTCCAAAGATATTTTTCCACTCAGGAAAAAGTTCTGAGTATAATACTCAAAACAAGATTGAAAGTATTCTTAAAAAGAACCCCGTAAAAACCATACATCAATTCTGAAAACAGCTTTATTTAGTCTATGTCATCTGTTCTAGAGACCAGGTATGTTCCCTTCTTCAAATCACTCTTTCCAACCCTGTAAACATTTTTCCCTAAAACACCCTTGTCCTTGATATGCTGTCAGCACTTGCCTATCCTTTTACAACAGATAATGCAGTGTGTAACACAGTGTGTACAGTTCAATCCAGCTCTCAGTTGCTTTCTGTGGTAGGAAGATTTTTAAAGGACAATTTATCCTTCTACGTGAAAAGACACTGACACTTAGAAAAGTATTGTTTCTAAAGGACAATCTGTGTCAATGTGCTTCATCCCCACCCCCATCCTCATTTTCCTTTTCAAAATCAGTATTTGTAAAGAGAAAGACTAGAATCTCCAGGCATATTTTAAGCAATACTGGCACAGATTAGCAGAAGCCCTCAAAAGTTTAAATTGCTCATATATATACACACACATACACACAGTAGTTTATTGATATAAATGAAAGGCGTTAAGGGGATCACTTTCATCAAACTTCCAGTGAAAAATGAAAATAATCTACTCTGGCTTATAAGAAATGTCCAAAATTGCAAAACTTAGTCATTTAGAGAGCTGTTAATTCTGTGAACCCAGAAAAAGCATGCAGGTATTCACAGTCTGAATTAGGCAAAAGAGCTGGACCTTGCTTTCAATTTAATGGGCTATTGGCTATCTTTTTGTTCATCATTGTTTCATTCTGTTTCCACTAATATAAGCATTTTTTATGGTTAATAAGCCTAAAAAAAAAAAAATGGAAATACATTCTGAAAAATTTTCTGTCAGATAACAAGTTCCAGGCAAATACCGATTTAATACTGCAGTTGAAGAATTGAAGCAGCAAGCCTCTTTTTCCCAAGCCCAGATATGAATAACTAAGTAGATCCTGTTGTGACAACTGCTAACACTTCTGGAACTATTAGAAATAGTTATTTTGTTTACAATTACTTTCTATTTTACCTGTGGCTTAAAGCAGTCATATTGATTCAGCATATTCAAGAGAGTCTTATTCTTCTTTCATAATGTATTTTTACATAGGCATAATCTTTAATTAACTTGTAAACTAATTTATTAAAAGACGATCCACATATCCACTATTTTGATCCTATTAACTTTTGTTATAAAATCTGATGGAAATGAAGATATACTCTTGTAAGCTAATTATTCCTATGTAACTCTTTACACAAACTGCTTTCAAACTATTTCACAGATTTCAGCCATATGAGCTGTCAAAGTAAAATAGCAAAACCATCAGGCTAAGACTAAATAAGAAGAATGTTTTGTCAGTGGGTTTCACAGACAAAAACCACATAAACGAGGGAACTTTCGAATCCTGGAATCCATCCTAGGCTCTGGGTGGGAAACTTTCAGTGGGAAGTGGCTTCTTTTCCTGTTGTCTCCCACCTCCCTCTGTCTTCTGGTCCTTCCTCTTCAACATGAATGGCTATCCCTCTCAAATAAGTTTTCTTGTCCATTTAGTCTCCATAACACAAGCTGCTTCTCCCCTTGCCCATCAGCTCTAGTCTCTCCTTCTGCATTCAGTGCCCCAAACCCAATCTTCCCACAAGCTTTTTCCTCCACGCATTCAGTCCCAGAATCAGTACCCAGACAGAAGGGATGGAACTCATCTACTTAAACAGTGATATCCCAGGAATATTTAGTCACTTCAAAGTAAGCAAGGATATGCATAGGTTTAGTGGATATGCATAGGTTTTGCAGATATGACAGAGAACCTTCTGGAGTGGCAACTGAAAGATAGGCATCTAAAACGGTACCAGACATCTACATCTACACAACTGAGTCCTGCTGTAAAGGTTTCTCCTACCTCTTTCCTTCCACTTTCAGTTGTTGCCCTCTCCACCCAGCTGTCTTCCTTTCTTCCCGCTCTTCTGGCTCATGAAGATCCATTCTCCTTGTCTAACCAGTTCCAGGGCTTTCCTACCGTATCCTTCACTATCACATCCATCTTTCTACCCAACTAACTCAGTCATCTCCTCCTCAATTCCCAATCTTCTGTCCTCTTTTGGTCTGTTTTCTGCCCTTCCGAGCAGAATTTCACTGGACTCCATTTCCAAAATGACTTCTCTCCTGTTTTTTAAAGAATGGGTCTTTATTCTGATTCTAGTTTCTTCTTGAATCCCACCAATGATCTTAGAGCACAGAAGAATGACAAACTATACCGCTTATCTCTGGGCAAGAGTTGAGTATTCTCATTCACTCTGTGAAGATGGCTCAGACTAGTCAACAGTTAGGGGATTAGAAATAAATAGTTGCTCTTTAATAACTGTGATATATCAGATATGAAACTCCAAAGAATTTTACTAATATATGAGAGGTGCTACAGAACAAGGAAATGTTTCACAGGCTGTTTTATCAAGAAGCTGACTGTTCCTGAGTAACTCTATCACTGTCCCCTAATGAGAGAGTGACTTAAAGGTTTTTAATTAAAATCTGACCTTCGAAAACATATGGGAAGGAATCAGCCATTTAAAATCCTGTTTTAAAGAGACTATTCCCCAGAAAACGGTGTTTCCAGTTATAAATGGAATTTCCTTGAAAAATTTCTTGCAGAGTCATCTGGTTAATTAACCAGGATATAATGACAACAGTATATTTTTAAGTGTCAACAACTATTCCCAGGTTAATCCATGGATATTTCAGACAATATTTGAAGAGCTCTGAATTTCCCAATGACACTAAACTCTCTTAGTATGAGCATTTCTGGCTCATACTTCCAACACTTCCAACTGTAGGCCACTATTCTTTTTTGGGTAACAATGACCTATTATCAGATGATTCATGTTTTCATACCACTTCTTTGCTGGAATATGACAAAATACTTCTGCATGGAAAATTCAGGTATTTAAAACTACAGTAAAATGGTCTATGTGTCTCAACAGCAATTCTACAGAGAGAAGACTGCTGGCTCTACTTTTATAACACAATGAAGCATCAATAGTGAAGATGCAGATTTGTAATGCTACAAACTACTAGGGAACTGCTACACCCCTTGATCTTTTGCCCCAAACATAAAATGGTACTTTAACCTTGTTTTAACTGTCAAATTTGGACAGAGACATATAAATTTCTTTGCTACTACATAGCATAACAACAGCTCTATGTATTTATCTAAACTATCTTACTCAAAAGAGAGTTTATTCTTCTTTCTTATAATTCTTTTACTAAATCCTACCTAAATAGTAACCCATGGACAACAAAAAAGTTAGGCTATGAGAACCTTTCTATGTCAAGCATGATGGAACTTTGTCAAGTTTCTGTAAGCCTTTAAAAATAATCTGAAATAATTAGATTAACACCCTAACAGTTTTAGGACAGTCATGTGTATTTCCACAAAAAAAGCTGCCTTCATATTCTACTTTTTGTTCTTGCATTCTCTTGCAATTCCTTTCTTGAAAAAATGGAAAAGATTGGCTTCCATCACCTTAAATTACAAATTCCACATAAAGAGAAATACTATTTTTGAAAGGGTAGCTGTACATTAGATAGGTGAATAATCCTTAATAAAGAAGGGTCTTTGCATCTGACAGCTCATCTGGTTTTTTTGTTTGGTTTTTTTTTTTTTTTCCTCCAATAATACAGAGCTGGTCTTATAAAAATGTTTATTCCCACAATCTTTGCTTCCCTTAAATTTTTAAATGAAACAGAAAAAGTTCCCTCTGCAGAAAAATTAACAATGCTGTGAATGTAAGCAGTGTATATCTTAATTAAAGTGTGACAGATTACACTGTTTCTATCAGCAGTAGGAAGTTCAGACACAAGAGAAAACAACAAAAAAAAAAGTGAAAGGAAGAGGAATAAAAGTGATACTGCATTCCAGCAAAACATTCCTCAGACATCAGAAGATACAAAAACAAACAGTAAAAACCCAACAGCCTGCCTGTTTAGAATCTCCTGCTTAAGAGTAATCATTAATCTCAAAGAAGATTAAAGTTGCATGTTATGCAGAAGTATCTTTAAATATATGTACAGCACATCAAGTTCAGAAGATAAAAAAAATAATAAAATAATACTGGTTCTAATACAAAAAAAATCTTCCACTACTGACAATCTCTGATCATCCAAGAGTAGTAGGAGGAAAAAAACCCTAAATTTCAAAAAACCCTCCATGCTCTTATCTTATGGATGGTCTCCATATCTATCATCTCACTTAAAACACTGCTTCCCTTTGCCTGCCTTTGTTTATCTGACTGCAGAACTGCTCCAAAGCTGGCCCTGGACTTAGTCTGAGCTAGTTAATAGTAAGGTTCACATAGCATTTCATCTACCCTCACCCTCAAGGACTTAGTAGCAAGCTTAGGGCTGCATCTCTTCCCCTGCAAATAGTAACACAAACTCTTGTCGCAAGGGCCTATTGCTTATGCCGGGTCCATCAAGCCGAGAAATTTAAAGCGGGTGCTGCTGCACCAGCTTTGCTTAATCACTAAACAGAAATTCTGGGACTCCTAAATGCAGAACTTGGTCTACGGACTTTTGAAACATAAATTCCGGGGGAGTAGATTTTTCAAATATCACATTTTTGAGGAAAATCTTGCCTTGTACTGAGCAGTGTCCAAAAATTAAAATCATAGAATCATAGAATCATTAAGGTTGGAAAAGACCTCGAAGATCATCGAGTCCAACCATCGACCCAACACCACCATGCCCACTGAACCATGTCCCTAAGCACCTCATCTACACGTCTTTTAAATACCTCCAGGGATGGGGACTCCACCACTTCCCTGGGCAGCCTGTTCCAATGTTTATCCACTCTTTCAGTAAAGAAATTTTTCCTCACGTCCAATCTAAACCTCCCCTGGTGCAACTTGAGGCCATTTCCTCTCGTCCTATCACTAGTTACTTGGGAGAAGAGACCGACACCCACCTCGCTACAACCTCCTTTCAGGTAGTTGTAGAGAGCGATGAGGTCTCCCCTCAGCCTCCTTTTCTCCAGGCTAAAATAATACCGTAGTTTCATTTACTACAAGTTATTGTAACTTCAAAAGGACGTTTACCATGCAATGCAATGGAATGGAAACCTATCTTTCTCTAAGCAGAAAGGAAAGTAGTTTGTAAAAAGCATTTGTAAGTATAAAAATGATTCAATTTCCTTTGTCATGCTACAACTGGCAATATAAATAACTCAAAGAATTGAAAAACTAAAAGCCAAGGAAGGGAATTTTCTTAAATCACAAAGTTAAAGTTATTTTATTCTATATCATAAAACCTTATGTATGCATGCTCTCTTCCTGTCAGTATGGTCAGAACTGACAGTGGTTCTCACAGTCTAATACTTTTTTAGTACAGGAGTTTATTTCAAGTTTGTCAAATTGGTAGTTTGAAACAAAGTTTTGCCTTCCAGATATCTTACTCAGACTGATCATGCAGTACACTTCAGATGTAAATGGTATTACCATACCTAGTACTACAATTCAGGAGAAAAAGTGTTTTACAATCTTTAAAGTTACTTTAAAATGAAATGGGAAATATATGGAGGGTGTTTTAGCATTTGCCACTGAAAATTCAGTGGCTAAATAGGGAAAAGGAAGAAGCAATTTGACTGGTATATGCAACTGGTACAGCTTGGGAAGGAATGGAAAGAGAGAGGAAAAAACCCAGTATGTTTCTGGAGGCCAGCAAATGCCTGCAGAGATCAGGATGCAAACAGAGTCATCAGGACTTGGAATGGAACCTAAAATGTGTGCTTTCCAATGCAAATTCTTTTGTCCAGCAAACTGCCATGAAACTATCAGCAGAGAGTGTGTTCTGGGAAATGCATGAGATAAGACCATTTTTTAACAAAGCAGACTGTAAAAGAAGATACTTTAGAGAGAAAAAAAAAGGAAAGAGACGACTATTAAGCTCGTAAAAGCAGGGACAGAAAGTTAGAAAATGCTAGAACTGAAGGTACACATTCAAATGACTTATAGTCCCTTTGTGAAAATGCTTTATGATCCAGAATTTATTTAAACAATTAAACACACAGACATGGCCCCGCAGGAGTTCTGACTCCATGTAGTAACTGTATGGACTTGGACCTGCAAATTAATTCAGTTTATGTGTAAGCTTCTGCAATGTCAATAGGATCTCTGACTCATTTGTTGAAGAAATTAGAAGGCATATAATAAAAGCAGTTCTGCAAATGGAGTTTTGAAAACAGAGAAAGACTCATAATTAAGTCAACTGAATATCATTCCAGATAACTGAATTCTTATATAAATCTGAATAAGTAATTTACAACACATTATTCACCAATGGCAAATAATCGTGTTCATTTTCTAGATGCCAACCCTGTATGAAGCTAGAGTTCTCAGTAGCTCTGAAAACCTTAGCTACACTTAAAACCAAGAGAGACTGTATTTTAAACTTATGCTATAAAAATAACAAGTATTCTGAAAGATTATACGGTAAGCTTCTCCTGAAAAATAGATTTTTGGTGATTTTGACACAAATTGCTCTGTGCATTAGATTCCTCTCTATAAAACTAAAATTACAATATCATTTTCACAAGTGTGTTGCGAGGATGAATTAATTAGCATCTATGAAGCACTCAGTAAGTCCATATAAAAAAAAAAAAATCTCACGATGTAATTCGTAACTCAAGGGAATGCAGAGCTAAGCTGAAGTGTGGTAAATAAGACCTCAACCTCTACACTGAATGATAAGGATAAAAATGGAACTCTGAATACTTTCCATTCAGTGAATAGCACTCATTTTTCTCTTGAATGGAGCAGAGATCCTGTGGAAAAAAACTGCTATACAATCATGAGAAAGCCATTTGTCATTCATTACTCTGTTCTATATTTGATTCTGATTAATGTTTTCTTTTCCTTTTCACATGATTTTTCTTTTATTCCCATTTATAGTCCTTTTTCATATTTTTTTCTAAACAGAACACAGTGTCAGCAAAATTAATTATATGGAACTTTCCAACCTAACATGTTACAGGGCCTTCACAATTAGGCACAGAAAACTCAGTCATTCACTGTGATTTCACTTCATTAAAAAAAAAAAAAAAGAAAAAATTGATGGGCAATTTTGATTGCAGTATTTGTCTCATGTCCCTTGTCAGCAGTGCCCACTTCCTGCAGTTTTGTTGGCTATAAACTTATGGGTACACTGTGGATGGAGAACTACACCATGGTTCTTCCACCCAGTGATAGAGTCCAGTCTACAGCATTATTACAGCACAGGCCCTGTCTGCCTGATATTCTATTAGAAAAGAGGGTGGTCCAAGGAAAGTGTGGACCACATGACAGGCCACAACAATACAGCCAACAACTCTCATCTTGGTCACTCATGCCTTAAAGGTTTAAAGCATACTCCAACACTTTATGATAAGCTGTTTAGAAAGTATACCATTCATACCCAAGAACTCCTGGAACACACCTGCCTAATACTGCACACCATTAAATATTCAGCTCACTATAGGACTTGCCATTTTTGAAGCAGGCTGCATTCTTTCTGTCCTCCACCAGCCTACATCCCTGTCCTACATCTAGCACTATCACTGAATGGGAAACACTAGCAATGCCAAGCCCTGCTTGATATGCTCCATCATCTCTGAGGAAAATACATCCTATCTGCCTTCATGTTCTCTTCAGCACTGACAGTGAACTTTCCTCTAAGTAGACCAGCAGAAATACATTACATTTCTGGATAGAAAGGAAAGCTATACAGAGATCCAGACTGCTAGCATGCAGGATGTAGTAGTCTTAATGCAAGTCGAAAGCACCGACAGATTTACAGCATATATACTACACAAGCTGTAAATGATACTGACCTGGTATTTCCTGGATATCCCTGCACTAACTCAGAAATCAGACCCAGAGGGGAAACTGGGCCACAAAGGGAACTCATCTGGCCACTGGGATGCAGCAGCACAGCAAGAAAATTGTATCTATCTTCAAGATTACATACTGGGCTAAGCATCCGTTATGCCACAGAATTAAAATTAAATGTGATTTATGCTGTTGTAGTGTTCTTTGTTGACTAAATCAGTCTAAGAATAAAGTAAACTTATGTAGTCATACAAACCCCCTATGTTATTAAAATACATCATTCTCAAATTAATATGCATACCTCAAAATAATTGTGCTCTTGTAATTTTGACAGGATTTGCATATGATGTTCATTGCTAGTCAATGTCAGAACAAAGAGTAAGATATTGAAATAATACAAAACATCTCAACTAACAGAAATTTAAAATAAATCTGTAAATCATGTTGAATTACAAACAAGAAACATGCCACAACATGTATAGTGACACTCAAATGTATGTTAATTTGTCGATTCTGGAATTTTCTGCAGATAAGCCTCATGGCTACCAATTTCTCTATGCACTTCCCCCTTTTTTCCTCCTCCAATTGCTTCCTCCAACCCAGGAACAACATTCTTGGATTCCTCCTCTTGTAGGGGAAAAAAAAAAAAAAAGAAAAAAAATCCTGAGAAGGCAGCTGAAGACAGTATAAGAGATCGTACTGGGAAAAGTAGCCTGTCTTGTGAGGAGAACGTGCAAGAACATGCCAGTGTCTGCAGTGCTACCTTACACTCTAGCTTTTATTAGGATCTTAGGTTCCCAAGCACAATCCTCCTATAGCCTACCAATATCAGAATGGTTGTAAAGTAGGGGACTACAGAGGGGAGACAGAAATCTTTACCCACTGACCCCTAAAACTTCACAAAAATCCCTTGTCCAAGAAATGTAACAGTACATTAATACTTAAAAGTGGTAGCCAAATAATTATTGAACTATCATCTCTGCAGAAAATTTTAATAGTGTGATCCATTACTAATGCAGAGCGGCTGGGATGTTCAGAAGACACCTAACTAGTCTGCTCAGTGAACAACAGTTTACGAATATAAGGGATTTATTTTGTTTCTGGGATGATAGTTCTGAAAGTTTTATTTCAACTGAATCATTAGGGAGGTGTATAACTATTTTTATGCAAGCCCAAGAAACATACGTCCCAGTAATAATTTTCAAAGCATATTAATTAATGAAATTTAGTTAATTTTATTTGTATATGTATATATTTGGGGATTACTTTGCTACATTCCAAAAACTGCAATATGGCTATCAAAGGACTATAACTTTTCTTTAGCTGCTCATATAGTTACCAGTTGCACGTGAAGCCCTAGGCAAAACAGGTTTTAATTAAAAAAAAAAAAAAAAAAATCCCTTTATTTATATAAAAGTTAATTAAACCACTTCCAGAAATCTGATTCAGCTTACCAAAAAAGAAATAGTAGGACACTACATGAAAATACATTTTGATTTCTTGACAAATTAAAGAAAGAAATCACCTTAAAGAACTGAGGCTTGTATTCTGTACTCTAACAGTTAAACTTTAAACTGCTTTGCTACTTACCAAACCCTCACTGGGCATAATGCTGGTGAGATGAACTACCTCAAGGTGTGCTGACTGTGACACCAGAGAATCAGATGAGAGCGAAATGATGTGGTCACAAATCCCAGACAAGGTTTTACACTACGAAGAAAAACAAGTCAGTACAATTCCTCATATTAAACTGAAACTACTAGCAAAGAAGGTCTTATTCTGAGAACTACCTAAGAATAAACAGATAATTTTATTTCTTAGCATTGTAAAAACTACAGATATATGAAAGTCAAGAACAAGAGGTTAAAGGAACAGAAGATATCCATAAATGTCAAGAAAATGTACATGCACGTACAGTTCTGATCAGATTTCACTGTGCACTGAGAACATCTGTAATCTCAACTATCTTCTCCACTCCAACTACATGCACTTTAAAAAAAACAAACCAAAAACCTGATGAACTTCATCTTATCTGTCATTTTAATGTGTCATTATAAATACAATGGAAGTCGAGTGAAATATGTAAAAAATAAATGCCTTATACACCAACTTAATAACCTATTTTGGCTACCAAATAATGAGAGCAACCCTACCAACAGTGATAGTTAGGTGAATTCTGCGTTATACAACTTAGAAAATTTTTCCTTTGTTAAAAATTACACTGGCAGAAAAGTGCCTTAGTTAATCCATTTCCTGAAGTAAAATTTTCATGCATCTTTGAACACGTACTTTAACTGATATTCTAGATCACTACAACTACGCAATAATTTTGTCTTATCCTGCCTTCCAGCTAAAGATCTCAAAATCTTAATGCCAATCCACATGAACACCTTCAAAGTAGGAACCCCATTGCATAGATGGTAACAGTGATACTGACAGATTAAACCTATCCATCAAAGGCAAACAGTAAGTCTATGGATCAGAAAGGAGCTGATCTGTAGTCTCAGAGAATCTTCCTGTGTAAAGATTTATTCCAAAGTTTGCATGTGTTACTTAAAGCATTTCTTCAAAAAGACTATGCCTAAAAATATTTGAACCTCATCTGAAAGCAGTCATTTAGGTGAATTTCAGAATGGTCTTCCGGTTGAAGTTGTGCTGTATGCATCTATTTTCCTTTGGGGACTATACTCTCATTTTCCCTAATTATAGCAAATAGTAGTGAAATCCCTTAAGGGAAGTTTTATTTCAGGCATTTGCAAAAGCATGAGGATTTCTAATATCTCATTTGACACTATACATACAAGTTAAACAAATAAAGTTGCCACAATGAATAAATTAACTGGCTGAATATATAGATTATATTTCCATTCACTGTATAGTTGGTTATCTGGATATCCAAGTACAGCTCTGGAGTACCAGATGTGGCATTTGTATTTTATGTCAGCTGAAAGATACAAAGCTTTCCATTCAGGTATGCGTGACTGCATCTAAAGGTCACCAAAACCCAGAAATATTTCTAGCAGTTTCAGCTTTGGGCCAGAACCTGTAAACAAAACTTTAGGTCCCGTCTTCTCCCACCAGAGATACGGAAACTGGCTTGCTCAAAAAATGTATTGTACTGCTATTCTACATACAAACTGATGGTTGACCCTGTCTGTGAGTATACGCTTTCATCCAGCTTTTGAATTATTGTCATATCAAAATATTGCTATGATTTCAAACTGAGGCCCTCTCTTATGCCTTAACGTTTAAGACCATATGTACAGATTAGATGCAGACTAAATCCCAGAGACAACACTTTCCACTTTCTGATGGAATGTTTTAACTTTACAGTTGTCACATGCAATACTTTTTCAGTAAATAAACTTTGGAATGAAAGAAACAGCAAAGAAGTTTTCAATCAAACTTACTCTTATGAATCTTTAAGATCTCCCCATGATTCAGAAAGTTAATTAAAATCTATGTAGGATTTTAGCACCAGGAAAATATTCGAGAAAATTATATTGGAATAATTAAAAATATCAGTTTGCTCTAAAAGTAGTTCAGCAGATACGAGAGAGGCCTGACACCAGTTGTAAATAATGCAAAGGCTGAAAAGTATAAATGGGAGCAACTGAGCAGAATTTATGAATAATAGCACGGGGTCAGAAAGTAATGTTTGATATAGCACTATCAATATGAGAAGATACTTTAACATATGCTGAAGTCTTTTTGGCATAAAAAAATAGAAAGGACCGAAGTCTTGTGTACTAGTTCCAAAACCACAGAGAAGCAAAGTGCATACTCTCCAGATGGTGCAATGCTACCTCACTTAAGAAAATCTCAAAACAAACAAACAAAAAAGGGTTCTTCAAGAAATTCAGTACCTGTTGCAGAAGAACTCTAGTTTTACATGCTGTCCAACACCCAAAAAACATTTATTATATTTCTCTCAATGTGCCATGACAAGAACAGAATCTCTAGGAAACCACTAAGTCTTGAACAAATCATACAAACTTATACGTCACAAAAAGTATTTTTAGTACGGCAGCCACTGCTGGGTCTGTACAATGAATATAAGTTATTAATCTGTATTTACTGCTGAGAGAAAGAACAACTAGGAGGTTGTAATTTTTAATTATCATAGGTATACTATATTAGTCTAAAGAAATCACACAGTCCTGATAACCACATTTTGCTAAACAGACACCCAAAAAAAAGAAACCTGACTCTCAGACATGCAGTTTAAGTGATCCTGAAGATCACTCCATTATTTATCTTTTCCCATAATACCAGAGTTGCAGAGTAGACACAGTCTAATCATATGACTAGTGAGGGAATGGCAACCATGCACCTGCAATCACATCATCTGAGCACACGCCGCCCTAGTGTGGAGCTCTTCCAAACAAATCCATACTGCAGTGAATCTCTCCAGTAACCAAAGAAGAAAATCAATCATAGGTCATAATTTTATAGATCTGTCTTTACTTCTAAGTGTATCTTTCTTAGTATCTTTCAGAAATAAAACAAAATGCCATGTGGTGTTTAAGAGTTACAGATTCCTACCTCTTACAAATGTAAAATTTTACTTTAGAGCATCACAATTATTTTTCTTATTTTAATTTAATTTTATTTTTTATTTTTAGAAATAAAATGACCATAAAAGAAACGAACAATTTACAAAGCTTATTCTTGAATTCAGTATCCTTGAAGTAATTATTATTTTTAAGATGCTGTGAGAAAGATCGTGATTCTTCTCACTTCACCCAGAGGTACAATGATAAACAGGTTGATTCTCAGAGCTGGGATGCTCTGGATCAGGCAGTTTCAGGTGATTTTGCTCAGGCTAAGGTGAGTTCTACTGCCTTGGGGATCCAGGCTCTCTGAAGTTCATCACACTTTCCCTGCTGAGTCTATCGAATACTTAAAAAATGAAACTTTTCTCTCTTCTATTCTGCCTTTTCAGGCTTCCATCCAAAACCGGTAGAAAAGTAAAAAGTAACATTCCTGCTAAAGATGTATTTCTAGAAGTCATATGCAGTTAGAATTGTGGGTTAAAAGATGTGTGTATATGTGTGTGTGTGTGTGTGTATACACACACACACACACACACACACACTCCAAATCCCAGAAGATTTCAGGTGCTTTTAGAAGTTCTTTTCAGAATCAGGTTTGCAATAGTAAGCTTTTTTCTAAAAGTCACTGCATGCTTTCTGAATTTAACAGCACATCAATGTTTTACGCCAAATTTTTAATCCCCCCTGGAAGCAGAGTATGTGTAAAAGGCTTTTAAAAAAAAAAAAAAAAGAAAAAAAGTCAGGCACTTGGTCAGAGCTTGTAAAAAGCTTATCTGAACTTGTAAATCCTTTGAGATTTCCCTTTAACCATAGGTTTTAACTTTATCTCAGTGTCAGTACAAGTTTTCTGTGCCAGTACCAGGAGAATATAAAGTATGTGAACTTAAAGGCCAATATCTAATTGATAACTTTCTATAAGATTCTTCCATTCCCTTTCATCATTAGATTTTTTGAGTACTGAAGGCACAAAGTGCTCAGTCTGACAACCAGTGAAGTTAGTAATGCACGAGGTCTGATGGATCCATCATTGCTGGAATTCCACACCAACAATCCTAGTAAGAGTATTACAGTAGTAAGAGTACTGTGAAGCTTCTAAAACAATCTAAACTTTAATTATGTATTTGTAATTAACTGTAGGTATAACAGAGAGCACTACTCCAGGGAACTGTGTGAAAGGGGAGAGTGAGAGGGAGTATCTGACCTTGCCTGCTAAAATAAACAGGCATAAGTTAGGGAATAGCAGAAGAAAGCTGATTCTTAAGCCTTAAACTTGAGAGACTTCCAATTTAGGAAAGAGTAAAAAGGCTTGGTAGGAATGGTTCTTAAGCAAATGACACCATCTTCCATAAGCCTCCAATCTTCAGAGAAACTGGAAACAATATCTTAGGTGAAAAAAATATTAATATTGTTTGGGTAGAGTCTTTGCATTTCATTACATTGATGCAAAAAAAAAAAAAAAAAAAAAAAGACATTCTGGAGTGTTAAATTTAGAGTACTGTCATTAAACTGGCTGGTAGGAGGCACAACTAACTTGCACTAAGTCAGTTCCAGAGGGTCACAAAACACGTAATCTGATATTTCTCTCTTGCTGGTCTTGAAAATAAATTTTAACTTTTTAACTATTTGATCTTATTTATGAAAACTTTAACTTTTAGCGACTAATATAATTCATAAGAAGTTGTGTCAAATAGTAAGGAACTTTATTTTCCTATGGCAGCTTTAATTTTTTTAAAAATCATTTAAGTGGATGGGGTAGGATTAGAGAATACCAAAGCAGAATACTTAGATTACTTACCACATGAAGAATTTTATTTTCTGTTTCATACACTGTACAATCCTGTAGTAAAGTAAAACAAAAACAATTAATGCACATTATTTTAAGTTTCCTATTAAGAAAGAAAAGAATGCTTTATGCTGATAACTCTCTCTTACACAAGTACCTGTAAAGACAAATAGTCTCTTGGGTTTTGTCATGTCCAAAAGGTTACTTTACAATCTTATGAAACTTGACTTCTCTTGTGGCTGGTTAACCTCAGGGATCTATTCTCCCCTTTACAGTCATGAAACTCTCGTGCTCAATACTAGCAACAATATAAATGTAAGGCAGAGGGGACAGATTCATGGTAGTGAGAAAAAAGTAATTGAATATAATTAATCTGGCATGTCAGAAATTCAATGATGCGCAGAGCAAGAGATACATTGCCTAGCCTTAAATCAGGCAGAATGTTTGCTAGCTGTTCTGCAAGTTGTGCGGGGTGCAAACAGTTGTCAGACCTACCATTAGGTAGATTGTGTTACTACAAAGCATGGGAAGGAAGAGCAAACAGAGAATATTTCGACAACAGGTACAATGGTGACGTTAAACGTGGTGTGTCCACAATGTCAGTTTGGTTCACTCCATCTTTGGTTCAAGGCCCTGACTGTCTACACCATCCACAAGGGACAGGAAGCAGCAGTGGTCCCGTATCTTGGGAGAATTCACATAACTGCTCCAGGTTTGGACTTTGGAAGGCACAAGTCACACCAAAAAAGGATGAGAAAGGACATGGGCTTAGCTCATGTTGAGCACTGGTCCAGGGATATCCAGGGGGTTTTACTGCCTTAAGGCCTCCGAAAGAACAACTCCATCCCAGCTTTCCATTACACAACATTGCTGTTAAGGAATTTAAAGTAGGCCTGAAAAACAATATTCCTGATCAACCTCTTTATTTGCTTAAGACTTGTAACTTCTAGAGCAGTCATTTTCCTATTTTAGTTATCATTTTAAGAATAATAAATCTTATCACTACATAACTTAGGAGTCATTACTCCCTTAACTTGCATTTTGATTTAGTGGTATTACAGTGGCTAGAATATTACTTTTCCTTCATGAAACAAAGCATACAAATTTCTAGAAGAGACCTACTGCCTTTTAATGTTTTGAAGATTTCCTCAGTACAATCCTCTATAAAGCAAGACACAGTCATGGCAAGACAATATTTAACCCTTTCCTACAGGAGAGGGCCCAAGTGCACTGAGGCAGCTCTACCCCACCCTTCTCCTGCCAGTCAGCACTCCCAATCACCACACGAGCTCTCAAGCTATATTTTACCAAAACATACAATTAAAAGGAAAATACAGGAAACTCAAGTTTGCCACACAGAGTGAGATTAGGATAGACTCCCCAAAAAACTTTGTCACCTCTGAGGCCAGCCGCAGCGAGGGCCGCAGCCCCCACGGCCAGGCTCCCTCTGCCCCCAGCCCCAGAGTTCCAGAACCTTCCACCACTCGCCCGAGGGAGGCAGCCCACCACACTCCTACACGGAGAGCACCGGCCTGTGACACCTACCTGACATCAAAGGGGTGCTTTTCTGTAACCAAATCTGAGGAGGAAATATTTCTGATGTATCCCGGCATCTCCCTGCATTCAAGGAGACTGACCCCCTGACCCTGTGACTGGCGGGAGTCCCAGAGCCCTGTGAGGGAGGGAACGAAGAGTCCGCCACAAAACATACTGAGGGCCAGGCAGGGTGGGATCCTCGCCTCGCCAGGGGCCTTGTTTATCATAGGAATCTTGTTTATAATGCACTGATTATTTACATTTAAGGGAATTAATGGTTAATAACAGAAAAAAGTATGTTGGGAAATTGCTAAATACTTCTCCAAATGCTATGTCACATTGGAAAAAGCTTTCTACAAAGCAAGATAAGGATTTCAGGACATATTTTTAAGGATGAGGATATGACAAGTAAAAAACCTGTCTTGTTTATTTGTCTTTTTTCCTTGAAGAAGTTTTTAAGTAAAATTTAACTTACTGATATATCTAAAAGATCCCTTCAAGTAACTTAAGATTCCCTATAGTTCTCAAGATTTCTTCTTTCCTGGATCTTAATACGTTAGCAGTAACAGTTAATTGCTTTAAAATTCCTATGAAATAATTCCAACATCCTCACTCCATTTACTCTGGAAGTAGATTAGCTATATGATCAGCTTAGGCTATGGTACTCTCTGTGAGAGAAATATGCGCTAACTGGCAGATCTCTGCTCCTCTTGTCCCGCAGCTCAAATCCTTGGCTCTGTCCCATCCACTGAGGCCGTGTCCAGCTCTCGAACCTTCTTCCTTGGGTGCTGCTTTGAGGACCCTGTCCCTCAGCCCATCTGAGGCTGCTGCAGAGCAGCTTTAGCCTGTCTGAGCCACTCAGCCCTGGGTACAGGCCTGGAGAACAGGTAACTGTCACACCCTCAACTCTAAGGGTCACGTTTATTTTGGAGGATTGGCATTTTTGTGGAGAAATTAATTTCTAAAGTGAATACAGTTTAAAGAATATTGTTACAGAATAAGAAAGTTAAAATCAGAAGATTGTGAGTGCCAAGGAACACAGAGAAGAATTCATATTAGCATTTCATGGTCAAGTATCCCTTTGATGTTTCTTCTGTATTCATACTGTTATTTTCTACAGCACAAAAGAAGAATTCAATTAGTCAGTTTGGTTGGCAATGCCCAAGGCAGTTTCTCCTACAAGTTTTACACACTTCAAACAGCACATCCACCATCTCCTTTTAACCCTACAAGTACCAAGAGAACAAAATGATCACAGCAAGGCTTACAGCTTGACTTCAGAGCTAATGTTCCTTTTTCAATTATTCCTTTAATTTCTGTGCTAGAAATACAATATGAGCTTCACTCTGAACAAACTTAATTAACAATTAATTTGACCTGAACAAACTTCAGGTCAAAAACTAGAGGGCTTATGTATAGTAAAACTGAAATTTTTACTGTTTTGTAGAGCAGAATTAATGTTAGCTATACTTATGTTGCACATTCAAGATTACATTAGCATTAAAAATGTTAATGGCTTTGGGATTCCTTCCAAAATAGATGCATATTGACTTTTTTTTAAATACATCAGACTAGTTTAACTGAGAGGTTAAAATCACTTGCAATATTATACTAAAATTTTAAGATATGTAGGTCACAATATTCTTCTGATTTGTTTTTCTCTGATACATAGCAACGCACTAGGGATCTCATTAAAAAAAAAATCTTTCAGGACTAACATTTATAGAATTTTGATCTATTTTTCTTCAAAAATAAATAACAGTTATAGTGATATTCTTTCTACATCCTCCATAAGCAAGACGACATGTTAAAAATGTTTTTTCTTAGAGTTTAAAAAACTCTTAAATTAATAGCTGCATTCTATTTCCCCTCTGTAAAATGGTAAAATACAGGAATTACAAAAATAGTCACAGCAGCAGTATTACATACAAGCCAGCTTCTGCACTATCCAGAACATCCTACCTTTCAAAGGTACAGTACAGCTTCATAACTCTGATAAAGTAAAACAGCATTCTTTTGAATATTCATAAAGAGAAAAGGTCAGTATGACTTGTGCTCACCCACACTATATTCATAATTCTAGTTTATAATTCCAAAAGAAAAAAATGCAAGTACTACTGAAATTTGCAGATACCATAAATAATGTTTTATGACAAGTCCTGAGGGCAGTTAACTAACACATAAAAAGACTAATACATGTAAAATATTTAGTTCATTAACTTAGTACAATAAAACAGCACAAGTTAAGTCAACTACTGAAAAGAAACAGAGACCCTATGAAGGAGCAGCTCAGAAGAGAACTTAAAACCTTGTGTTGTTTGCCAGTTGAATACCATTTCCCAATATAACAGTGCAGTGAAGACCTACTGCAATCTTTGAAAGGTGGATATGACAAAATTATATTTAAAAGTATATTGCTTTGATACATAAAATCAAACACTTCCGGAATTCATACATTAAAAAGAACGAGACTGCACTGAAATTAGGCAAATATACACCAGTATATTACACTAAAGTAACTTATTTTACTTGGTTTAATTAAGGTAAAGACATGATCATAATCTATATTTATAAAACAGTGAACAGATGTTTGATAACAAAAAGTTCTTTAGAAAATGCAAGCAAAATAAGATTAAGGGGCTGAAAGCTGAAGTCTGCAAAGTTCAACCTGAAAATAACACCCATGTTTTTAGTGGCAGTTGCTGAATCACAGAATATTTCAGGTGGAAGGGACCTCTGGAGGTTATCTAGTCCAACCACCTGTTCAGAGGAGGGCTAATTTAAAAGTTAGACCAGGTACAGGCAACTACTAAGAATCAACAATTTCATCAATTGCAGTACAAACTAGATAGCTTTAAAACACATATGCTTCATCCTGAACGCAAAGTATTTGACTAAAACTAGGGTAAAAATCTGTGATATGGTCTCTGAATTTATCTCAGTGAGGTTAATTAACATTAATAAAGGGGAGAACAAGCAGCATTTGTTTGGCTTTTGTTGGAAAAAAATTAGCCTGAGTTGTGTTGACATTCTTTGGTAAGATACAGACAAAATTTTTGTTTAGAGATTGTTTGTTCATGCAGTTTAATGCATGTATCAAAAGCATCTAGCACAGGTTTAAACATCTTTGACATAATCAGGAAAAAAAAAAATCAGAAAACCAACGTCCAGTAGAACTAGTGAACTCTTTCTACTCAGTGAAAAATTAACCAATGGCTACATTTTATGAACCACATTCCAAACCTATTCTTCCGCAGTTATTGCGGTTATATTTCCCCCAGGGTAGCCTTGGCAGTATAGCATGACCAAATCCAAATTCAGTTAAGTTAGTCTGGTGGGGATTCATTTTCAGAGCAAAAATGAGAGCTAGTCTACCTGAAGTATAGCTAGAACTATACTTCAAAATGAAGTCAACAGAGCGCTCAAACATTTGCAATACTCTGACCTAACATGCTTTTTTTTGCACATTATCATCAACACATTTTGATGGGACATTGCACCTCAAAATCAGGATGTTTCTGCAGCTTTCTGCATAATGCTATTCTTTTGTAGTTTCCCTACTTATTTTAGTGGAGGTGAGATAGGGATAAGAAAACAGTAGAATAAAGTACATTCCCAAGCATAAATGGACAGGTATAAAACTTCTCTAAAACTAAAGAATAAAGATCAATGTTCTTATAACCAGTATGGGAAGATACTATTTACAGATAAACAAGTGACTGCTTATTCATCGTAACATTTACATGGTATGTAAATAATAATACCCAACATTGCAGTTCATCTGTTTGGTTTAAATTTCGAATGAAGATCTCATCTTCACACTCACACAGAGAAAGAATATGACCTAAAAGCTAAAAAAGCTACTTCCTGATTAGATCTCAGAGTATGTCACTCGGATACATACAGTGCATCCTAGCAAGAAGATTCTTAAGCAGTGTCTATATTAAACTAAGGTTGCATAGTAATGCCCCCTATTTAGAAGGAAGTTTACCTTAAGTCGCAGCTGTAAGTTATGCATGCTTGAACACAAAGCATGTTCATTTTGCACAAAATAAATCTTCAGGCTGAAGACATTCCTCACTTAATGTGCCAAATGCATAGCCTTGATGGCTACTTTCGCACTGACTAAATTAGATATCTAAAATTTATATCATTAATAAAACAAGAAGTATCTGAAAGTATCTGAGATCTAGGTTTCTCTTAGTTATGCCTTTCAATTCATAGTTTAGCCTACAGTTAAGACTGCAATTCTGGTTTAGGTGAGACATTTCTGCGTTCACACATTAAGATCAATTTTCCTCAGATTTAGTAACAGCAAAACTGTCTCCCTGTGAATGATCTTGTTTTATCTACTCTTTCTGGTGCTAAGTTTAATATACTGTAAAAAGATCTTAATAGATGACTATCAAACAACCCAGATTTGACAATAAGATAAGGAAAAGACAAAGCTTAATTTGTAACTCATCTGAAGAACCAACTAAACATTTTTCATCTTGGAATGTCTTGGAGTTTATGCTAAAAGATAGATTGTTTTCAAGTTGTCAAAAGGAAGACAGCTTTGGGAGTGAAGCGGAGTAGAAGAATTGAAAAAAAAAAAGAACCAAACTATTGCTGGCAGAGGAGAACTGAATTTGATCTGCCAAAAGCAGTGAATGAACGACAGAAATGGACAGAACAATTCAAAATTATACTATTTTCACCACAGGGAAAAATCAAACTCACACAAAGTGCAGTATCAGCTGAAGGGCAGAATCAGAACCTGAACTTTTTATGCTGTAGAGAAGTTAATTTTGCTTAGTCTGTAAATCAAAAATAGCCTAGTGCTATAAACACCTTATAAGAGAAA